>NW_025334012.1:135352-194287 GCF_019186645.2 Phyllostomus hastatus
TCTACTTAAATAAATATAATCTTGGCATTTCCAGAAACATGTCTTTTGAAATTCACACTGTTATGAATTTCAATGTTAAAAAATCATTTCCCATCTCTTGATATTTATGGGCTTGTGGTGGTCATTTAAAACAAATTATTAAATTAAATTCTTAGCTCATGTGTTTCATATTCTACAAGACACATTGTAAAGCTAAGAATTGATAAATTTTGTGACAACTAAGAAACTTTAGTTATGTAGAGTACTAAAATTTCCTTTAGTTTTAAACCCTTTCCTGTATATAATCTGGAATTTCTGGGGTTTTTTTTTTTTGGTTATTTAAAGGTCATTTAAAATTTTTTTCTTTAAATTTTCAAAGTGTTTGTTTTTTTTGAAAAACACTTGAATTAATTTGCTTGACATGGAAAATCTGTACTTACCTAATATATACAATTTTTTAAATTTCCCTGCAAGTACATATCAAATATATATATGATACTTTCAAATTGTTTCTCCAAAAGGCTACAGCATGGCTCAAGAGGGCCCCTATCCCTGCATCTCCAGAAGCATAGAGAGTTAACCCTTTGAAACTTTTGCCAATAATATGGGTATGAATTTTCAAGAACAACTAAGTGTGTTGGACTTTGGGCAATTTAAAATCTAGCCAGGCTATATGGACATTTTAACTGTGTTCATTCTTCCAACCCATCATCACAGAAGGTCTTTCTATTTCATTGTGTCTTTTTCCATCTCTTTTAGTAGCACTTTGTTGTCTTCAGTATGGATGGGTCTTTCACATCTTTTATTAAGTTCATTCCTATGCATTTTGTTCTTTTTGTTGCAATTGTAGAAGGAATTGTTTTTTAAAGCTGAAAGCAACAAATGAACAAACATGACATGCAAAAAAACAAAACTCCGAGACACAGTCATATGGTGGTTGTCAAAGTGAAGGGGGTTGTGAGGTAGTAAAGGGTAAATGGGGTCAAACATGGTGATGAAAGATTTGACTTTGGGTGGTGGGCACACTGCAATATCTTGATAATGTATTATTGATTTATACACTTAAAACATATCTAATCTACTAGCATTGTCACCCTAATACATTTAATTTTAAAAATAATAAAAATACTTTCAGGGGGAAAAAGTAGCCTGGTAGCCTGTTGCTCTTTGAGAAATTAGGACTTAAAACACAAGATATTTAGATCAATAGCAAATAGCATTATTACTCAGAGCAAAAGTAATAGCCACAGTCCGTATTCACAGCAGTTCCCCATACCTTCTCAGGTCCCACGAGTTTGGGTATAGAAGGTGAGTATAGAAGGATGAAGGCACACACAGTGGGCTGCATTGTAGGAGAGGACCACTGAGTTTTGGGGACCACTTTTATGGTAAACAGATTCATGCCTATTCTTTGTTTACAGGAACATTACCTCATTGCTAGTGGCAGCTCACTGCAAAAACAACCTTGATATGCAGCCCAGGTACACAGCAGTCAGGGCTTAGGTTTCTGGTATACCCAGCAGGAAGGTCTAGGGGCACTCGGGCCTCATGGCACATTGCCAGACCCAGTAGAGTAACATGTGTTAGCTGATAAACTGTTGGGAACCGCCCTGACTGGTATCAGAGGCTGAAACCCCCGCCTAGGCTAAAGCTAGGGGAACGCCCTTGGAACCGTGAGCCAGCAAGGAGACAAAAGCGTGTCTTCCTGGCAGGAATGCTGCTTCTGCTGCTTTATTCATAACTGAACCCCAAAAAGCTTGGTCGGTTAGCCAAAGATGGGTAAGATTCCCCACGGGGGGAACGACCTAAGACAGGCACGATCACTTTGGGAGGCCCCCCAAAAGAAGGACTTGGGGGGCTGCAGCAAAAGGGGGTGATGGACCCTCGCTGCTCGGCTTCGACATAGCCTGAGTTCTCAGCGTCTGGGAGAAAATCTCCTTATCTCTTGGTTGCCTTAGTTCCCTTGCTCCACCTAAGCCTGAAACAACGACAGGGTGGTGCAGCTCGGTACTGAGAAGTGCGGATTCCCCAGGGTGATCAGGCCTAAGAAAGAATATGTAAATTACTGTGAAACCTCCTTTGTTTAGAATGCTCTCAGTTGAATGAGAAGGGTCTTAGGAGGAAGTTAGTTTCTTCCTCAGTCTTACAGCTCTTTGACCCCCAACTCAATAGACCGGCAGAGTTCATTGTTTTCTATGGTTCCTTACTTCCCTCTAATGAGTACTGTACTCTACCTGAATTATTATGCAAAATGAGCCTAATAAAAGCAGGTATGGATGGTAAATCAGCGCGCTCCCCACTGGGGGGGTGGCCATTTCGTCCCTACTTCCCCACAGAAACTAGTCTGTCTCTGTGCATGTGTTGTTTTTTCTCGCGTGTTTTTCGTCGAGCCATCCACAGTGTGCCGTGGTCACTGCTGGCCGGTGACCCACGCGCAACAATAAACCCCTTCTGCTTTGTGTGGTGTGTCTCCCACTTACTGTCTATTAGCTCTCTTCTCCACACTGGTGAATTTTTTAAAAATGAAATTTATTGTGGTGATGTTGGTGAATAAAATTACACAGGTTCAATTGTACAATTAATTCTATGATACACCATCTATACTGCATTGTGTGTTTCCCACCCCAAGTCAAATCTTCTTTCATCATTAAATTTGACTTTCTGTTAAGCTTTTATAACTAGCTATATATTTTATTCAATTATAGAATTTTTACTTCTTTGAATTTTGTATTGTTTTCTTTGTAAAATGGTGTTTGATTATTCTTTCTGAATATTTTTAAATGTTTAAAGTGCAGCCTCCATTATAGAAGTTAATTTTTTTACTAATACAAAACAGCTGTTTTTTAATCTTTTTATTATGCATTATTTTTCTCTATTTAATTTTTTTATTCCCTTATATGGCAATGCCATTTAAAAATATGACTTATTTTTGCCTTGACTGGTGTGGCTCAATGGATTGAGCACCAGACTGCAAACCAAAGGGTTGCCAGTTCGATTACCAGTCAGGGCACATGCCTGGATTGCAAGTCATGTCTCGAGTAGGGAGCACTACTCGAGTAGAAATGACACATTAATGTTTCTCTCCCTTTCTCCCTCCCTTCCCCTCTCTAAAAAATAAATAAATAAAATATTTTTTTAAAAATAAAACCTATTTTTGTTCTAATAACCATTTGATCTAGGCTCTATATTCATAGCTATTTTGATTTATTTTTGTTTGCAATTAGAAGCAAGTATCTGATGAGCATTTCTTTTGTTTAATAATATGATTTTATAGCTCATCTCTCATCTTGTGGAAGCCTTATGTCATTTCATAAATTTATGGGCTCTTTTTATTTTCCATGTGGTTTTGAAAAATATATTTTCACCTTTCTATGTTCATTTCTATGATTAGGAAATGTGTCTTCATGGATTGTGTTGGCAAAAATGGTGAACTAATTCTGAGTTGTAGATAACATGAAAGGTGAGGAAAAGCTAGTTAAATTCAAATTATAATTAAATTAAAGTATTTTAGCCTCTTTATATTAAATTTTAGAAATAATGTATATAATGTTATTACACACTTGTACTGTAATCTACAGGCAACATAATTTAGGCTATTCACATTTGCCTTGAAATTTCCTTGTTAGATTAGTTCACATTATATTTTACATAAGATGCAGTCTTAAGTAAGTTAAGACATAATCTTCTTTTTTATGATGTCATGCCAAAATGCTATTTAATATAAATACAATAAAAATGAGACAGGAGTAAAGCATGCCAAAAATATGAACAGCTATTTATTTCAAAATAATTGATAGGCATAATGGTAATAATATATTTTGGTGAGCATTTACCATGTGCCAGATAATATTTAAAAAGCTTTAGATATAAAGGTAACAGAGTTTATCTTCACAAGATAACTTTCAGTTGTTAGGTGTTAGCAATATCCAAATGTTTATTTCATATAAGGAAAGTCACTTTTCTACATGTTCAGGCAAAGACTTAAGAATTTAAACAACAATAAAAAGAAAAGGTAAATAAAAAATTAAATAAAACACCATTCAAAAAAAGACTGTTCCTGGAATATTCCATTTATGTCATACAGCTTATATCCAATACATCAGCATATTTCTTGGATTCTAATTTCAGAATATATTTGGAGTCTGAGTACTTCTCAACACTTTCTCTGCTGTGCACCTCCCCACCCCCAACAATGAAACGTCTTCTCAGTTTTAGAATTATTTCTACATCCTCCTAGCTTGTCCCTATATTTTGGCCTTATCCCACTTGAATTTATTCTAGAACCAGAGTAATACCTGTAAACAGTAAGTTGGTTCATATCACTTTCTTCTACAAGAAATACATGAACTGATAGTTGTCAGAGGGGAAGGGGTTGAAGGCTGGATGAGAACGTTGAAGGGATTGAAAAGTACAAATGGGTAGTTACAGAGCAGTAACACAGATGCAGATTACAGCACAGGAAATACAATCAGCAATGCTGTGAGAAACGCGTATGGGCTAGGTGAGTATGTGTAGCAGCAAGACACTTTGTTGTACATCTGAAACTACAGCAGGATAATATGGAATGTAAACTGCAATAGAAAAATAAAAAAGAAACAATTGTGGGAAAAATCATAATTAGCATATCAGACCTCAATAAGAAGACACGTTTAAAAGAGGGAATTGTGTGAATAGCATGTTTAAGTAATTATAAACATGAAGAAGACTGCAAAAAAATTGTTGGGGGGAATATATTGTGAAAAGAGATGCTCTGTGTTTATACTGATGAGGCATTATTTAAACATAATAATTCCACCTTGAAAAAATAACCTAAGAACCTTGAAACACAAATTCAAAATAACCTATGAATCCCAATGTTCATAGCAGCACAATTTACAATAGCCAAGTGCTGGAAGCAGCCCAGGTGCCCATCAGTAAATGAGTGGATCAAAACACTGTGGTACATTTACACAATGGAATTCTAAGCAGCAGAGAGAAAGAAGGAGCTCCTACCCTTCATGACAGCATGGATGGAACTAGAGAACACTGTGCCAAGTGAAGTAAGCTGGGCAGTGATAGACAAATGCCTTATGATCTCACCTGAAAGTGGAACCTAATCAACAAACAAGCAAGCAAAATATAAGCAGAGTCATTGAAATAAAGAACAAACTGACAGTAACCAGAAGGGAGGGGAGAAGCAGATAACAGGGGAAAGAAGGAGAAAGGTTGTTAAAGAACATGTATGAAGGACACATGGAAAAAGCCACAGGGGGTTAGGATTGAGGGTGAGAGGTGGGGATGGATTGGCTGGGGAGGAGTAGTGAGGGGAAAATGGAGACAACTGTACTTCAACAACAATGAAAAAGGAGAAATACTCAGCACTCTATGTTCTAAAGAGTTTTTTTTTGGTTGGAAATAAAAATGTTTTGGAGCAATGAAAACAAATTAATAATAATAGTAATAATTATAGTAGAAGGAAGGAAAAAAGACAGAAGGAAGGACAACTGCCACTTAAAATTGTTCTTGAAGGACACATGCACTTGCAATGAAAGTGAGGTCTGTGAGAAGCAGTGCCAAACATGAGCACAGCAGGCACGTTTTTCTGTATCTTGGCCCCTGGGTCCTGGGACTGAGGAGTGGGAGCATCTGCACAGGCATCTCAGGGTGGGAGTGGTCAGAGTGAAACAGAACCAGAGCTGCCTCAGGACCAGGCCTCTAGGGAAAAGTGTCAAGATGAACTGGGGCTCAATTGTGGGAAGAGTTTAAACTGCAAGCTGGGTGTGCCTTACCCTCCAGATTGTGCTTGTCTTTTGTCATGTTTAAGTTTAAGTATGATCTTTATAAATGTTAATGTCACTCTCTGTATATTGTGAGAAATGAAAAAAAATGGATTTTGTATTTGTTTTGTATTTGACAAAATAATGAAAGGTAATGAAATACACACTCACACACAGCATGGTAATGACACCAACAATTTTCAAACATTATCTGTGGTCTCCAAACCTCAGGCTGTACTTAGAATTGCTGTCAATGTATGGACCTGAGGAAGGAGCAGAGTGCTTTCATCTAGAGTCAGACACCAATGATTTCATGGAAACTGATATGAGAATTGGGTGAGCCACAGTTTTGGTGTCAATTAGCTGGTATTTACTCAAGCTTGTTAGATATAATACTAAAGTTACTTATAATTGCAACCTGGAATCTTATCTAATTCAAGTTGTATGACATGAAAGTCAATATTATTCATTTTAAAGAAAATATTACATGTATGCATGACTACATATATGTATATATTTACGTGTGTGTGTGTATCAGTATTCATATGTTGAAATCCTAATACCTACACTGCAGAATGTGACTGCATGTATTTGGAAATAAGGGCTTAGTGAAGTTATTATGTTAACATTAGGCCCTTTCCATGGACCCTAATCCAATATGTCAGGTATCTTTATAAATGGAGGATATTAGGACACAGACACTCTGAGATAAAAGAAGTGAAGACACAGGGAGAAGATGGCTATGTACAAGCCAAGAGAAAAGCCTCACATGAAATCAACCTTGTCTTTCATTGATCTCAGACTTCCCAATTATAGAACACTGAGAAATAAATTTCTATTGTATAAGCCACTAACTAGTCTGTTGTACATTATTATGGCAGCTCTGACAAGAAAATACAATCACTATCAGCATGTGTGTAAATATATATATATATATATATTTCTGTGCATGTGTATCTAAGAATGAACAGTTTTTGTGCACAGGGAAACTGCACAGTTGGAGGTGTGGTTCTTATCTACATATAAAAAAAAGGTCTAAGAAGAACAGAGACACTAATAAACTAATAAAACATTTTTATTATAAGTTTTGGTATAAAGACAACAAACATCATTCTTAAGTCATTTCAACTAATGATTAGGGTAAAAATGTACTTTATTGATAAACCCATTTTCCCCAAACACTCTTTTCATTGCCTCCTTCACATCTTTGTTCCTCAGACTGTAGATGAGGGGATTCAGCATGGGAATCACGATGCTGTAAAATGTTGATACTATCATGTCATGGTCCAAAGCATAGCTGGAACTCGGTCTCACATACATGAAGAGAATGGTTCCATGATAAATTGACACTCCAGTTAGGTGAGAGCCACAGGTAGAGAAGGCTTTTCTCCTCCCCTCAGCAGAACACATCCTCAGAATGGCCAACAGAATGAAGGCATAGGACATCAGGACAATCAGGATAGTGACAATCTCAATGGAGCCCACAAAGTAGAAGAGTAGAAGCTGATTTGTGTGAGTATCAGAACAGGCAATAGCAAGGAGAGGAGGGATGTCACAAAACACATGTCTGATTTCATTGGCGACACAGAAGGATAGGCTAAATGTGGCCACTGTGTGTATAGAGGCATTCAAAATGCCACCGATGTAGGAAGCAATGATGAGTGGCACATAGACTCTGGGTGACATGCTAACTGAGTACAGGAGAGGGTTGTAGATTGCCACATAGCGATCATATGCCATTGCAGCCAAGAGGAAGCACTCAGTGGTCCCAAATGTAACACCAAGAAACATCTGTGATGCACATCCAAGGAATGAAATGACTTTATTCCTTGACAGAAAATTTACTAACATATTTGGAGTAATTACTGAGGAAAAGCAGGCATCCACTGATGATAGCACACACAGAAAATAATACATGGGGTTGTGGAGCTGGGAATCCCCAATGACCAATACAACCAGCCCTAAATTTCCCATGAGAGTGAACAGGTAAATCACTAGAAACAGGAAGAATAAGATAATTTGCAGTTCTAGATTGTCTGTGAAGCCCTTCAGTACAAATGTAGTAACTTCAGTGACATTCTTCATGTTGAATCCTCATGGAACAAACTTGAAGATATTCAAAATTTTAGAATTTATATTGCCCTGTCCAATCACCAATATTGTGACTCAATGTGACCTATATCTTCATATTTATTTCTTTTCAGTGAATAATTTCTCAGCTGCAGTTCAGGAACCGGGACTATGGCCGAGGGTCAAAGGTTGATGCTGCTCACTACAGAATCAAACGGAAATTTTGAGTTTTGACACACAGGCTCAACTCATGTTATTTACAAAACCTTGAGTCAAATGGTTAATTTACCAATGAATTTTATTAGTTGTTTTCCTACTAACACATTAAAACACAAGTAAAGAGTTGAAACCTACTTTATATAATTATAACATTAAATTTTATCTCAAAAGAAAATAAATACTGAAGCTAAAATGTGTGAATAAAATTAAATTTTAAAATACCTGTAGAATGTTTTGAATTAGATGTGTTTGACACACTAACAACCTAATGAGTTATAATATTTTATGAGTTAGTATCTTTAAAAATTTTCCAATTTTATTAGGTTATTGAATGAAAATAATCAAGATTTTTTAAGAACATGGATTATGATTTAATATAAAATCATATGACAGCTTGGGTTTCATTCATTTTGGTTTTTAAATGCTCAACATTATATTCTCTTAGTTGGGCAAATATTTGGTCATTTGTATTATTTGGGGGAACCTTAATTCTTGATAGTATGTGTTTTTCTACATGCTTAAAATTCTGTGGTTTAAGTAGGGTAATGATTAGCAAAAATAAGAGATGCAATTGTTCTTTCAGATTATTACACTTGATTGATTTTATGTTGTTGATTTGGGATTCAGTCAAATAACAACTAGGTAAAAGTAGCAATTAAGTTCATAAAGATCAGTAATTAAAAATATAACAAACAGTAAGAAATAATCATTGAACATAGACAGAAAATTCAATATTTAAGAATAACTAAACAGCATGGAATCAGTTAAAAGTTATAGAAAAAAGTGTTTCCTGCATGGTCCAACAGTTATTTAAATTAGGAATAAAAGTGGTAATAGAATCTGAATCGAAAGTTTCATTTTTAGCCCATAATATAGCACTAAGAGGAGGATATGTTTTGTTCAGTTGGTTATCATAATCATTTATGTAATTTTTAATCTACCCATAGAAAATTTGTGTCAGTCTTAAAGGAACATAATCTGCTGCTAGTTATATTTTGTACATTATTTTAATTCATAATGCAAGTCAAGCTCCAGTTTCAATACATTAACATGATCCCATCAGTGAGAGGGGAGCCATTTGGATTAAAAATGGAATATAAAACACATTGATGATCTGGGAAAGACAATGTAAGAATTACCTAAAAGAATTGTCAATATCAGGAGGAAAAAAATGTTAAGAGGGAGAGTAACATTGATGTGTGAGAGATACATTGATCAGTTGCCTCTTGCGTGCCCCCAACTGGGGACCTGGCCCACAACCCAGGCACATGCCCTGACTAGGATTCAAACTGGAGACCTTTCAGTTCACAGGCTGGCACTCAGCACAGGGAGCCACAGCAGCCAGGGCAGAAGAAAACATTTTCATGGAATTATTGGGAAGATTGAAAGCAGAGAAAATAGAAACTATTCAAATAAAATGTTGGAGAAGGCAGAATTTAGGTCAAATCCTATGTATTAGCAATAAAAGTTACCACATGACAAATTAGCACTTACACTACTTATTCTAATAAACTGCATATATTTGAGCTTCTCTAACAATAAAATGCTTTTAAATATTGTATCATTTCATTAAAAAACTTAACAAATAGATTGGGAAAATCCCAAATACATATATATTTTTTAAATTAAGGAACTCATGGGAAGAATGACATGACAATTAATCAGAGAGGGTCTGATGAAAGAATTTATGTAGCTGAGGTCAGAACAAAAGAGACAGAAGTAACAAAACAAACTTTGATAAATGTGATGCAGTCAGTATGTGTTGTAATGCAGTTAGAAATCACAAGAAAAAGCCCCACTCCAAAACAGCTCTTTCATCAGTTCCATGAAAGACCTGATACAAGGAAAATGACAAAATATCTGGAATCTGAAAGTGTGTGCTCAGCACCATCATTAAAAGAAGTTTGTGGTGTTGGGCTTTCCCTCCACAATTTACTCTTCTTTAAATAGCAGTAAATTTAAATGGCAGAGCAGATGCAATAATTCACAAAAATGAATTAAATATGTAAAATAATATAGATTAAAGCAAATTCTTTTCAATGTCAATTGTTGTATGAATTTATGATGCACATATGAGTGAACTCTTGTCATCACATGTATTTATTTTTGAAAATTAGTAAACATTGGGCCTCAACACTAATGTGACTACATTATGGAAAAACACATTTGACCAGAGCCTTTAGCTAGATATTTCATTCTTCACCTACATGTAATATATTCATTTAGTGAGAATTATTTTGCACATGAACATTTTTTATCAGATTAAATCCAATGAGTTATTTTACCTTTTGAGATTTAAAAATTGGTTTACATTATTATTTTTAATTGTATTTATTTCATCACCATTTACCCCCATACCCTGTTCTACTTGCAACTCCCCCCACCCCACCCTGCAATTAGCACTCTATTGTCCGATTCTTCTCTTTCCTCAGTGCGCTCTTTAAGTGTCAGATTGGAAAATACACAGCCTCTGTGAGTTACCACCATGTGCTGGTAACAAAATAAACACACACACACACACACACACACACACACACACACACACACACAAAGGTCACCATGACCCCATTTCCCACATTGCGGTGGACTTATTTTTGCACTGAGCAGATAAGAAAATGAAAAATTACCATCTAAAATATTTTTGTTAAATTTCTCTTACAACCATCATTTCTGTTAGATTAGTATGACTACAATTTATTAGGACATATTGATAGGACTCAGAGTTTTAAAGAGAAAATGGCTGTATCTTAAAAGATTTAGTAATATAGAATCCTCTTTTATAATTAAGGTAAACTCACTTCCCAAAATAGAACATTAATACTGGGCAGAGTACCAGAGTTCTGGGCTTAGTATTGAGGCGCTGAGCTTGCACAGGAGGAGAGGAATGACAGCAGCCACTTGCCAACTTGAGGGAGAGGACTTCTGCACACACCACTGTATCTCACCTGTGTAGCAACTCTCACATGAGGAAGTACTGGTGCCGGAGTCAAACCTAGTCACCCTCAGGGGGAAGGCACTTTTCACTGCCCCCCATACACCATGGCTTCATTCTGCACCTGACCTCCCCACTGCCCCCCAACAGAAATACTCAGCACATGGACTTGATGTATTTGGATTTTTTAAGCTATTAAGACTACTGAAACCTTAGGAAATAAGTAGTGATCTGAAGTGGCTTCTACATTACATAGATACCTAAATAAACCTACAGAATTATTATTTCCCTCATTATATGAAAATAACACCCAGATAGTGCATGCATCAAATATTTTCTTGCCTTCTATTGGGAAATTTACTGTTTTGGTACTTCATGGTGCTCTGACATTCTTTCATCAGAATAATGAAAATATGCACTCTATTGGGAGCATCCTCAATTTCCTTAAGAAATAAATTCAATGCTTTTTTATTCTAGGAAGCATTGTCACTCAACTCTTAGTCTCTGCAGTCATCAGACTGTGATGAATTCACCTGTGCAATCAATAGGCAACAACTGAAGGGCTTAGCACTGAGATTTCATAACATATATTTGACCCTTTATTTTAGATCTTACCTATTAAAATATTCTGCATACTTTCTGAAACTGCCTCTTACCTGTAGAACAATCAGCAAATGCATGTTTAGGTACATTACAAATATGGTTTGTTTAGATTGCTTATATCAACCTATTCAACTTTGATAAAACCCACAGGAGATGCCCCAAGGGGAATATACCCCAATTACCTTCTGGCTTAAAATAGCAACATGATAATTTATTCAGTAACAAAAAGTAAGCAGGTCTAGAGTAGTGCACTACATGTTGATGTTTAGAAAATGAATAAAGTATTCTGTTTCTTTTGATCAGCTAATACATATGCACACAAACAGTAAACATAGATGGGCAAACCTAGGAACAAAATAAAAAATTTTAACATAGGTAGAGAGGGAGGCCCAGTAAACATTTTATTTTTCTTCAGTTTTCCAGAAGCACTCCACCTTTACCCAGGCTCAATCAGAGTGTCAAAAAAGGACAGTGACAGACCGATGTAGTGTGAGAGGTGCCTGAGGATCTCTGAAGCAGGAGGCTCATGCTCTTGTTAACAAGGCCAGGGCTTCACCTGGAGGGAAAAAGTGCTGAGAAGAGTATCAGTTAGTAGGGCAGGTACAGCAGGAAGGTGAGGGTTCAGCAGGGAGGGAGCTTCTGAAATACATAGGAGACTCAGAAAGTTGTTACACATCTTCTTGGAGAAATGTCTGTTCAGGTCCTCTGCCCAATTTTAAATTGGACTGTTTGGTGTTGACTTGTGTGTGTTCTCTATGTATTTTAGATACTGACTCCTTGGCAGAGCTGTTGTCTTCCAGTCTTCCAATATCTTCTTGCATTTAGCTGTTTGTCTTTTTGTTTTTTTAGTGGTTTCTGTAGCTCCACAGAACCTTTTTAAGTTGACCAAGTCCCTTTCATTTATTTACCTTTACTTCCTTGCCTTTGGGTTCAAATTCATAAAATACTCTGTAAGATCAAGGTCCATAAATTTCTTCTGTGTAATTCAGTGTTTCAAGTCTTCTATTTAACGCTTTGATCCATTTTGAGTTAATTTTTGTTTATGGGGACACACAGTCTAGTTTCATTCTTTTTGCATCTGGTTTTCCAATTTTCCTAGCACCATTTATTGGAGAGGCTTTCTTTTTTCCATTGAATCTTTTGGGGGCTACTTTGTTGAAAATTATTTGCCCACATGCATTTGGGTTTATTCTGAGCTCTCAATTCTGTTCCACTGATCTGTGTGTCGGTTTTTCTGCCACCCATGCTGTTTTAATGATTATACTTTGTGGTGTAATTTGAAGTCTGAGAGTATGATGCAACCAATTTTTTTCTTTTTTTTTTCAAGATTGCTTTGGCTGTTTGGGGTCTTCTGTGGGTCCATACAACTACAATGATATTCTTGTTCTATTTCTTTTAAAAATGTCACTGGAATTTTCATAATGATTGCATTAAATCTGTAGATTGCTTTGGGTAATATGGACTTTTTAACTATGTTGACTCTTCTACTTCATGAACATAAAATATCTGTGTATTTTTTTCCATACTTTTTTATTTCTTTTAATAAGCTTTGTAGTTTTCAGTGTATAGGTCCTTTACATCCTTTAAGTTTGTTCCTAGATATTTTACTCTTTTAGTTGCCATTGAAAAAGGAATTCTTTTTTTCTTTTTTCCTGAAATGTCATTGTTATTGTATTATATACAAATGCAATGGATTTTTGTACAATGATTTTTGTATCCTGCAACTTCACACTGTATTTGTTTATTGTTTTTAATAGTTTTTGGTGAAGTCTTTAAGGTTTTCTCTATACAGAATCATGTCATCAGCAAAAGTGGCAATTTTATTTTTCTCTTCTTGAGTTGTCTCCCATCCAAGTACTAACCAGGCCCGACCCTGCTTAGCTTCCGAAATCAGATGAGATTGGGCGCGTTCAGGGCGGTATGGCCGTAGACTCTCTTCTTGATTTGTTTGCCTTTTATTACTTTCTCTTGCCTGGTTGCTCTGGCTAGACCACCCAGTCCTACATGCAATAAGAGTGGTGAGGGTGGACATCCTTGTCTCGTTCCTGATCTTCCAGGAAAAACTCTCAGTTTTTCACTGTTGAGTAGGATATGAGACAAGGGTTTGTCTTCTAAGGCCTTTATGATGTTGAAATATTTTCTTTCTATCTTATCGAGTGCTTTAATTATAAACAGATATCTTGCCAAATGCTTTTTCTGCAATTCTTAATATGATTATGTGATTTTTACCCTTTATTTTGTTACTGTGATGTTTTCCACTGAAATAGATCAAAGAACTAATGATAAGACTTGAAACACTAAATTATAAAGAAGGTACTAACATTATGGACCTTGTCTTAGAAAATATTTTATGATTTTGACTCCAAAGACAAGGGACCTAAAGGTGGAAACAAAGGGGATTATATCAAACTAAAAAGCTTCTGTACATTGAAAGAAACTACCAACAAAACAAAAAAGCGGCCATCCAAAAGAAGATATTTGCAAACAACAGCTCTGACAGAATTTATACACAACTTATCTATAAACAACTCATACAGCCATGGCTGGTGTAGGTCAGTGGACTGAGCATGGGCTGTGAACCAAAGGGTCATCCGTTCAATTCCCAGTCAGGGCACATGCCTGGGTTGCAGGTCAGGTCCCCTGTGGGGGCCACATGAGAGGCAATCACACATTGATGTTTCTCTCCCTTTCTTTCTCCCTCCCTTCTTTTCTATCTAAAAATAAATAAATAAAAATCTTTAAAAATAAAATTTATACAAATCGACACCAAACAAACAATCTGACCTAAAAATGGGCAGAGGACCCGAACAGGTGCTTCTCCCAAGAAGATACACAAATGGCTCTCAGATATATGAAAAGATGCTCAACTTCACTAACTACTAGGGAAATGAAAATCACAGCTATAATCAGATACCACCTCACACTTGTTAGAATGGCTATTATCATCATAAGACAAAAAAAAATAACAACTGTTGGAAAGATTGTGGAAAAAAGGAACCCTCATTCACTGCTGGTGAGAATGTAAACTGGTATAGCTACTATGGAAAACAGTTTAGAGGTTCCTTAAAAAATTAAGAATAGAGTTACCATATAGCCCAGAAACACCTCTTCTGAACGCATACCCACCAAATTTATAAAGATTTAGTGGCAAAGATACATGAACCTCCATGCTCATTGCAGCGCTATCCACAGAGGCCAAAACATGGAAACAACCAGTGTCCTTCAATAGTTCTTCAATAGAGGACTGAGTAAAGAACATGTGGTGCCCTGGCTGGCATAGCTCTGTGGTTTGAGCTTGGGCTGTGAACCAAAGTGTCGCAGGATCGATTCCCAGTCAGGGCACATGCCTGGGTTGCAGGCCATGGCCCCCAGCAACCGCACACTGATGTTTCTCTCTCTCTCTCTCTCTTTCTCTCTCCCTTCCCTCTCTAAAAATAAATAAATAAAATCTTTTTTAAAAAAAGAACATGTGGTACATAATACAATGGAGCACTACTTAGCCATAAGAAAAGATGTAATTCTGCCATTTGCGATAATGTGGATGGACCTTGACAATATCACGTTAAGTGAAATAAGTCAGTCATAAAAAGCTAAGAACCACATGTTTTCACTTATATCTGGGATATAAAACTGAAACTCATACATACAGACAACAGCATTGTAGCTACCAGGGGGTGTTGGGTGGGGTGGGGGTGTAATAAAGGATAAAGGCAGCTGAATCTATGGTGACAGAAGACTATTTGACTTTGGGCACAAAATGCAATATATGGAGCATGGATCATAGAGATGTGCACCTGAAATCTATATAATCTTGTTAACCAATGTCACCCCAATAAATGTAATGATCAAATAAAATAAAAGTGCAATAAGTATAGATGCAGAAAAAAAGAACTGTACTTAATGGTACTAATCATTATAAAGCATCATAACGATCAGAGTCTAGAGGACTTTGATTACTTAATAAATATCACATGTAGTAAGTTACTACATAACAGTTTTCTTTCTAATTATTGAGTAAATCATCATGTTGCTATTTTGAAACAGAAGATAATTGAGTCATGTTCCCCTTGGGGAAACTCTTGCAGTTTTCATTCATCATTGAGGAAGGGGATATAAATAATCTAAATTAATTGTATTCATAGTGTATCTAAACCTGCATTTGCTGATACACAGGTAAGAAAAGAAAAATTTAGGTTACATGAAAAATAGTTTATGAGGTGTGCCCTAATTATGTGAAGGTCAAATGTTATAAAATCCCCTTTAGTTGTTCCCTGTTGCATGGATAAACACAACCCAAAAGATACAAACTGTTGAATTTATGTTTGTAGAGTTAAGTAAGAGTTTTCCAAATCAAGTATCTGCTTTTATTTTTATGATTGAAGGAGAATGATCAAATTAAAGTAAGAACAATGAAAAAAACATTGGACCCATTCAACTATCTGAGTGCTTGTATTTTGCTCTAATGAAGAAATAATCAATTATCCTTTACTATGCTAGCTTTGTGATATAGAAGTCACTTCAAGTTAATGCTATTTCATAATTTTTCTCGTTTTAATGTTTAAAGTCTATTTAAATATATATCAAGAATCGTATTTTATTTCACTGTGAGTGACAATAGGAGAGGGCAGTTACAGAATAAGGCCATGATACAGTAAGAGATAGTGTAACACTGGGAAATGTGCTCAGTGCATGGCCATTATTATTTTTCTCCTCTTTGCCAACTTACTATTTCAATGCTGAGGCAAAAGTTTTTGGAATTTTCTGCCTTCTATTAAAACTGTGTTTTTGAACTGGTTTGGTATTAATTCCAAAAGCTGATGCTATGTAATTAAATTCTTAAAAATCACAGACATTTTATCCTCATAACTGAATCCTTTCACAGTATTTTAATATGGACTTACGTATACTAAATATAATATTTATTTTGACTTCTAGGAGAAATACTTGATTCAAGTAAAATGTAGCTGGTGTTCAACATTGTAGTCTTTTACTATCTTACTTTCCCAAGTAAAATTAAGCCCACGGTAATGTGGAAAATGGAATTGTGATGAGTTGTGTGGTTAGAGGAAAAAATCATAATCAAAATATGATTCATTGGATTTAATTTTGAAAGAATAACATCTCAGTGTTTATTACAAATAATTACAAAACAAATATAGTAAATTTAGCTAAGGAATGAAATATCTCACTAAAGGCAAAGGTCACATATTTTAAATGATTAGTGATAATATTCATTTTGGGATCCAATATTTGCTAATGCTTTAAAAATAAATATATCTGATGACAAATGATCGATTACATAGTCATCATAAATTTGTAACCCCAAAATGGCATGTTTGAGAGAAATTGCTTTATACATGTATTGCTTTACACATTTAATTCATCTGCCTATATGCTATCATATTTGCTTGGTCATTCAAACATATTACTATTTTAAAGGGGAATAAACAGTGAAGAGGAAGCCTAATTTCACACCTGACATTTAATCATGACCAGGGCAATGAACACTCACTTTCAAATCTAAATCCTATGTTAATTTTCCTAAACAGGAATGTCATTAAACTGATGTCAAGAATTATATTGGGGTTGATTTTTTTCTTGTGACTTTTGGTCATATTTTTAATACAAATTTAATCATTTTCCTTAAAGTTTGTATTTTATTGCTTAATTTGGCTTACTGTGATCATGAGGCATCATCCATAAAAAAATCTTGATTGTCCTTTCAGATAAATCCAAGGAGATCTAATAGAGGTAATAGTTTTTATGCTATTGAAATGTTACAATCCAGGCTGCAGCTACTCTGTAGAACAAAACTAATTCAACATATTCTCTATTGAACATAAGTGTCAAAATTCAACTTTAGTGGCTTATTTTTTCAATTTGTACTCCAATGTTGTAGAATAAATATTGATATTCTCATTCTATGGATGAGTAATTTATAGTATATCATTTTACAACAAAGGTCTAGAATGCTGACTTTCTATTCCAATGCTCTGCACACTGATATACTATCTGATGTGAATCAACATCAACAGAAAATTTTTTTTAACCAATCACTTGGCATTATAATGTGATTTAATCAAAAAGAGCTAATAGAATACAGTTGTAAATGATCAATTGACCTAGTGATTTCAGAAATGTCATGGATTCACATAGTGACTGGACACCCGTCTTTTCCATTTAATTTTGCAGTGAGTGGCATGGACACTTCTCCCACCATCTTGTCACTATCTATTGATCCACGACTTGAAAAGTCTACATTGGTAAAAAATAATATGAGGACATAGCTCTCCTCTCCTTGTGTCACAGTATTGAGTCGCAGCTCTGCTTATTCTGTTTGTAGTAAGTAAACTATAGCTGTACAAATATCTTTAAACTTGTTTTATAAGATTTCAACATGAAGAATGTTACTCAAGTTACTAGGTTTGTACTGAAGGGCTTCACAGACAATCTAGAACTGCAGATTATCTTATTCTTCCTGTTTCTAGTGATTTACCTGTTCACTCTGATGGGAAATTTAGGGCTGATTGTATTGGTCATTCGGGATTCCAGGCTCCACAACCCCATGTACTATTTTTTGTCTGTGCTATCATCAGTGGATGCCTGCTTTTCCTCAGTAATTACTCCAAATATGTTAGTAGATTTTCTGTCAAGGAATAAAGTCATTTCACTCCTTGGATGTGCATCACAGATGTTTCTCGCTGTTACTTTTGGGACCACAGAATGCTTCCTCTTGGCTGCAATGGCATATGATCGCTATGTGGCAATCTATAACCCTCTCCTGTATACAGTTAGCATGTCACCCAGAGTCTATGTGCCACTCATCATTGCTTCCTATGTCAGTGGCATTTTACATGCTTGTGTGCACACAGTGGCCACATTTAGCCTACCCTTCTGTGCCTCCAATGAAATCAGACATGTGTTTTGTGACATCCCTCCTCTCCTTGCTATTGCCTGTTCTGACACTCACACAAACCAGCTTCTACTCTTCTACTTTGCCGGCTTTATTGAAATATCCACTATCCTCATTGTCCTAATCTCCTATGGTTTCATTCTTTTGGTGATTCTGAGAATGCGTTCTGCTGAAGGAAGAAGAAAAGTCTTTTCTACATGTAGCTCTCACCTAACTGGATTGTCAGTATTTTATGGAACCAGCCTCTTCATGTATGTGAGACCAAGTTCCAGCTATGCTTTGGACCATGACATGATAGTGTCGATAGTTTACACCATTGTGATTCCCATGCTGAATCCCCTCATCTACAGTCTGAGGAACAAAGATGTGAAAGAGGCAATGAAAAGAGTGTTTGGGAAAAATGGGTTTTTCAATAAAGTATCCTTTTACACTTAAAAATGAATTAAAAATTGAAAGGTTTGTTCTATGCTTCAATATTGAAAAGATATGATGAACATGTTTGCTTTTCATGCCAGAATGGTTATCATCAATAAATCAACAGTTATTTGCTAAGATTAGGAGAAAAGAAAACCCTCGAGCACTATGAGTGGGAATGCAGGTTGGTGCAGCCGCTGTGGGAAGCAGTATGGAGTTAATCAAAAATGTGAAGATGGAGCCCTGACCACTGTGTCTCATCTAGTTGGGCATCATTCCACAGACTGAACAGTGTCCAGTTAGGTTCCCTTCAGAGCACGTGCCTGGGTTATAGGTTCCATCCCTGGTTGGGGCATGTAAAAGAAGCAGCCAACTGATCTATGTTTCTCTTTTGCTTCAATGATTCTTTCACTGCCTCTCTCACTCCATCCCCCTCTCCTAAAAAAGTAAACAAATAAAGTCTTTTTAAAATCTAGCTTACAAAAACTTAAAAATAGAACTGCAAGATAAAGCAAGGGTAAGTGGTGATGGAAGGAGACATAATGTGGGGTGATGAACACACAATCCAATTTACAGATGATGCAGTATAGAGCTGAACCCTGAAACCTATATAATTTTCTTAAACAATGTCACCCCAATAAATTCAATGAAAAAATAAATAAAAATCTAAAAAGTTGAAATATATTTTATAAATATAAATGAAACTGCCTTAAGACCCAACAATTCCACTTCTAGAAATATATCTAGAGAAAACTAAAACACTAACTTGAAAAAATACATGCACCTTTATGTTCATTGCAGAGTTATTTAAACAGACAAGATTTGAAAACAGCCAAAGTACTTATCAGTAAGTGAATGGATGAAAAAGTTGAGGTTGTTTACACAATGGAATACCACTTGGCCATACAGGACAAAGAAACCTTACCTTTTGCAACAGCATGGATGGGTGTAGAGGGTATTACACTAAATTAAATAAGCCAATCAGAGAAAGACAAGTACCATATGATTTCACCTTTATCTGGAATCTAATGAACAAAATAAGGTAACAGACAAAGTAGAAACAGATTCATAGATGCAGAGAACAGACTGACAGTTGTCAGAGGAGAGAGAGGTTGGAGGAATGGGTGGAAAAAGTGAAGGATTAACCACTACAAATTGGTAGTTACAGGATAGCCACAGAAATGTAGATTACAGCACAGGAACTATGAGGTCTGTCCAGAAAGTATCCATCCACGTCAAATTTAAAAACAGACACATTTATTGACGAAGATACAAGATAGAAGAAACATTGTAGTTAAGACAATAATGTCCCAATCCTTTTCAAAGTAGGCACCTTGGAACCTTACACAGTGCTCCCCATGGCCATCAGCTGCCCCCTCATACTTTCCTGAATCTCATCAATGTTCTGAAACCTCTTCCTTTCCATAGGTGATTTTAGTATTGGGAAAGCCAGAAGTTGCAAGGTGCCAAATCTGGGTGGTAGGGCTGAGTCACATGGGTGATTAGATGTTATGCAAAAAAATTCTTCATGAGATGTGATGTATGGGCAGACATCCTGTTGCGATGAAGCTGCCAATCACCAGTTGCCCATAATGTCAGCCATTTTCATCATATTGCATCTCCCAACCAATGAAGAACTTTGATGCAGTACTACTTATTAATTGATTGGCCTGGAGGGGTACACTCATGATGGACATAACTTTCAAAATTAAAAAACACAGTTAACATGGTCTTGATATTGCTGCAACTTTGCTGATCCTTCTTGGGCCATGGAGAACCAAGAGACTTCCCTTGGGAAGACTAGTCCTTTGTGTCTGGATCATAGCCATAGACCCATGATTCATTTCTGGTTATGCTTTTCTTAAGGACATCTGGTTCCTTGGTAGTGGTTTGAATCAAGTCATCAACAACTGCAGCACAATGTTCCTTTTGTTTTGGTAGCAGAAGCCATGGAACAACTTTTACCACAGCATATTTCATGCCAAGATGTTGTGTCAAAATCTCAGATGCAGTAGTTTTTGGAATCCCCAAGTCAACTCCTAGTTCTTGCACTGTCAGTCGCCAATCTTTGTTGATTGCAGCCCATACACATTCACCATTTCCGGTGTTGTGCTTGTTACAGGCCTTCCATAACATGGGTCACTTTCAACACATTCTAAACCATCCTTGAATAATTTGTGCCTCACTTTCATTTATGCAGCAGTCATTGCATCTTCCCCGAAAGACTTATGAATCATCTGAGTAGTTTTTGCAGAAGAATGCTGAAGCTTAACACAAAATTTGATGCAGATTCATGCTATGCTCACTCAGTCATTTTGAATGAGATGGCCACACAGAAAACATACTCACTCAGTGGTGTCTACAATGCCCACTGACTAGTGCAGTGAAGTCATCATTATTCACACATGCACCTTCCAGTCCACTCTCCTGTCTTGCCAAGTTGCATCAATGTCATAAACCATTCTTGTTATAGTAACAGTGGCTGGACTTTTTCCAGACAGACCTCAAACAGTCAATGAGACTGAGATAAATATTTTTAGAGTCACGTGGGTACATGAAGCTGAGGGGGCAACTCTGGGAAGTACATGATTTTCTAACCACTTTACTGCACATCTGAAACTACAGCAGAAGAATCTTAATTATAAATGATAATTGAAAATTGAAGAAAAAGAAAGAAAAAGTTGTGAGAAATATTATAATGTAGCAACAGAAAAAGAAATCACTAAGAAGAAACACTTAAAGGGGGGCAATGGGTGAATAGCCATGGGGACAGAATTCCAACAGGAGAAAAGAAATGCAGGAAAATTGTTGGGGGGAATATATTATGAAAAGAGATGTTTTGTGTTTGTCCTGCTGAGGTGTTATTTAAATTTAATAATTCTACTTTAGAGAAGTATTGTTAGTGTTCTATGGTCTAAGGGGATTCTTTCTTGCTGAAATTAAAAGGGTTTTCACAAATAAAAATAAATTAACAATAATAATTGTAATAGTGGTAATGATAGTAGTCACAAAAACAAAAGGAAAGAATAAAGGAAAACAGAAAGGAAGAAGGAAAGACCACTGCCACTTAAATTTGTTCTTGAAGGACACATGCAATTGCAATGAAAGTGAGGTCTGTGTGAAACAGCGTTGAACGTGAGCACAGCAGGTACATTTTTCTGTGTCTTGGCCCCTGGGCCCAAGATCTGAGGAGTGGGAGCATCTGCACAGGCATCACAGCGTGGGAGTGGTCAGAGTAAAACAGAACCAGCGCTGGGTCAGGACCAGGTCTCTAGAAAAAAGTGTCAAGACGAACTCGGGCTCAGTTGTGCGGAGAGTTCCACCTGCAAGCTGGCTGTGCCTTACCCTCTAAATTGTGCATGTCGTTTGTCATGTTTGAGTTTAAGTATGATCTTTATAATTGCTCATGCCTACTCTGTGTATATTGTGAGAAATGAAAGAATGGATTCTGTTTGTGCTTTTGACAAAATAATAAAAGACAGTGAAATGCACCATCACAGAAAGCACGGCAATGACACCAAATATTCACAAACATTACCAGTGGTCTCCAAACCACAGGCTATACTTAGAATTGCTGGTAACGCATACACCCAAGGAAGGAGCAGAGTCCTTTGATCTGGAGTCAGATACCAATGATTCTGTGGTAAGTGTTATATGAGCTATAGTTTTGGTGTCAAACAATTTATAGATTCAACACAATCCCTATTAAAATACCAGTGACATATTTCACAGATATAGAACAAACATTTCAAAAATTTATATGCAGCCAGAAATGACCCTCCATAGCTTCAGCAATTTTGGGAAAGAAGAATAAAGTAGGAGGGATCACAATACCTGATACCAAACTATATTATAAGGCCACTGTAATCAAAACATTCTGGTACTGGCATAAGAACAGACATATAGACCAATGGAACAGAATAGAGAGCCCAGAAATAAACCCATGTTTCTATGGTCAACTAATATTTGACAAAGGGGCAGAAGCATAAAATGGAGTAAAAATAATCTCTTAAAAATGGTGTTGTGGTATCTGGGTGGCCACATGTAACAAAATGAAACTCGATCACCAACTTACAACATACATACAAATAATCTCAAGGTGGATAAAAGAATTAAATACAAGGCACAACACCATAAAATTCCTAGAGGAGAACATAGGCAGGAAAGTCTCAGATATTCCATACAGTGATATTTTTACCCATATGTCCACTAGAGCGAAGGACATAAAGGAAAGAATAAACAAATGGGACTTCATCAAATTAAAATCTTATGAATGACTGAAGAAAACATCAGCAAAATGAAAAAATAACCAACCATATGGGAAAACATATTTGCCAATGATACCTTGGACAAGGGTTTCATCTCCAAAATATATAAAGAACTCAAATGACATATCTCCTGGAAGACAAAAAATTCATTTAAAAAATGGGCAAAACACCTGAATAGATACTTCTCCAAGAAGGACATACAGAGTCATATGAATGGATTCTCATCAACACTAGCCATCAGAGAGATGCAAATTAAAACCACAATGAGATACCACTTCACACCTTTCAGAAAGGCCATCATAAAAAAATCAACAAAGAACAAGAGCTGGCAAGGTTGAGCAAAAAAGGAAACCCGAGAGCACTGTCAGTGGAAATTCGGACTGGTGCAGCCACTGTGGAAAATAGTACGGAATTTTCTCAAAATACTAAAAATGGAACTGCCTTTTGACCTGGCAATTCCACTGGTGGGGTTATACCCTAAGGATGCTGAAACAGCAATCCCAAAGAACCTATGCACCCCAATGTTCATAGCAACACAATTTACAATGGTCAAGTGTTGGGAGCAACTTAAGTGCCCATCAGTTAATGAGTGGATCAAAAAACTGTGGCATGTTTACAGAATGGAATATAGCAGAAAGAAAGAAGGAGTTCCTACCCTGCTCGACAGCATACATGGGACTGGAAAGCATTATGCTAAGTGAAATAAGCCAGGCAGTGAAAGACAAATACCATATGATCTCACCTATAAGGGGAACCAAATTAACAAAACAAACAAGCAAGAGAAATATGACCAGAGACATTGAAATAAAGAACAAACAGACAGTAACCTGAGGGGAGGGGAAGGAAGGTAACGGGGGAAGGAAGGGGTAGAGTCATTAAGGAACATGTATAGAAGACCCAAGAACAAAGCCAAAGGAGGGTTAGGATTGAGGGTGAGGCAGAGGAGAGTGGTTGTTGGGAAATAGAGACAACTATACTTGAACAACAGTAACGAAGTAATATTTTTGCGAATGGTGAATAAATTAGGTAGCATTTGCTCAAGCTTGTCAGATATAATCATAAAGGTATTTGTAACTGCAACTGGAATCCTATGAAGGTAAAAATGAATGCTGTGCATTTAAAGAAAAGATTACATGTGTATCTGGTATCTGACTATGTGTATGCTAATATGCAAAATATGTACTAGTATTTATGTTGAAATTCTTACACCTGTACTGCATGATATGACTTCATTAGAAAATGAGGGCTTTGTAAATGTTATTAAGTTAGAATGTGGTATTTGGGTGGTCCCTTATCCAATACAACTAGTATCTTTATAAGAAAGGATAATAGGACACAGACACTCAGAAAACAACAGATGAAGACATGGGAGAAGATGGCTGTGTATGAACCAAAGAGAAAAATCCCAGGAGAAATCAACCTGCTTTAACTTGATCTCAGACTTCTACATTACAGAACACTGAGAAATAAATTTATGTGGTATAAACAACTAACTAGTCTATTGTACTTTGTTACAGCAGTCCTGACAAACTAATGCAGTCACTATCAGCATACATGTAAATATGTGTGTGTGTGCTGTGTTTCTGAAAACAAATTAATTAAGAAACAAATGGATGATAGTTTTCCTGCTTGTGTAGAAACTGCACAGGTGGAAGTTTCACTGTGATCTTAACAGAAAAAGGTGTAAGATGAATAACAAGACACTAGTATGCTAAAACGAAACATTTTATTATAACGTTTTGAGAAGATAAATATCATTCTTATTTTCTTTATATTTCATGGTTAGAGAGAAAATGTACTTTATTCATACACCATTTTCCCAAACATTCTTTTCATTGCCTTATGTACATCTTTGTTCCTCAGACTGTAGATGAGGGGATTCAGCATGGGAATCACAATGGTATAAAATGTTGACACTATCATGTCATGGTCCAAAGCATAGCTGGAACTCGGTCTCACATACATGAAGAGGATGGTTCCATGAAAAACTGACACTTCAGTTAGGTGAGCACCACATGTAGAGAAGACTTTTTTCCTCCCCTCTGCAGAATGCATCCTCAGAATGGCCAACAGAATTAAACCATAGGAGATCAGGACAATCAGCAGAGTGACTATTTCAATAGCGCCCACCAAGTAGAAGAGTAGAAGCTGGTTTGTGTGAGTGTCAGAACACGCAATAGCAAGGAGAGGAGGGATGTCACAAAACACATGTCTGATTTCATTGGAGGCACAGAAGGGTAGCCTAAATGTGGCCACTGTGTGCACACAAGCATGCAAAATGCCACTGACATAGGAAGCAATGATGAGTGGCACATAGACTCTGGGTGACATGCTAACTGTATACAGGAGAGGGTTGTAGATTGCCACATAGCGATCATATGCCATTGCAGCCAAGAGGAAGCACTCAGTGGTCCCAAATGTAACACCAAGAAACATCTGTGATGCACATCCAAGGAGTGAAATGACTTTATTCTTTGACAGAAAATCTACTAACATATTTGGAGTAATTACTGAGGAAAAGCAGGCATCCACTGATGATAGCACACACAAAAAATAGTACATGGGGTTGTGGAGCTGGGAATCCCCAATGACCAATACAATCAGCCCTAAATTTCCCATCAGAGTGAACAGGTAAATTGCCAGAAAAAGAAAGAAGAAGATAATTTGCAGATCAGGATTGTCTGTGAAGCCCTTCAGTACAAATGTAGTAACTTCAGTGGCATTCCTCATGTTGAAACCTCATGAAAAGAACTTTAAGATATTTATAACATTACTATTCATAGTGTTCTGACCAAATGAACAAATTGGTGACTCAATTAAAGTGACCTATGTCTTCACATTTCTTTCTTTTTTAAAACTTATTTTAATTGTTGTTCAAGTACAGTTTTCTGTCTTTTACTCCCATATTTATTTCTTTTCAGTGAATAATTTCTCAGCTGCAGTTCAAGAACCAGGACCATGGCCAAGGGTCAAAGGTTGATGCCGCTCACTACAGAATCAAATGGAAAATGTGGGTTTTAACTCCCAGGCTCAACTCATATTATTTAAAAACTGTGAAGTCAAATTGGTAATTCACCAATGAATTCCATTATTTGTTTTCCTACTAAGTGACATTAAAACACAAATAAACAACTAAAAAACATTTTATTATATCACTATGACATTAATTCTTATCTCAAAACAAAATAAATATTGAAAGTGAACTTATATTACTAAAGTGAATCTTTAAAATAAGTTTAAATATAGAATGTATTAAATTAGCTTTGTTTGACACACTAACAGTGTAATGAATTGTAATATTTTATGAGTTACACTCTAAAATCTTCCCACTCCCTTATGTTATTGAATAAAAAATAACTCCTATGTGGAATCTAAGGAACAAACTGAACTAACAGGGAAGACAGAGACAGTCTCATAGATGGAGAGCAGATGACAAGTAGTGTGGGTGGGAAATTGGGGGGTGGAGGGATTGAGGGACAAGGGAAAAGGACTCATGGACATGGTCAACAGGGTGATGATAGCTGGGGGAGAGGATATAAGGGAATGAAATGGTAAAGGAAAAAATACGATAAAGATTAAATTAAAACAATCAATATTACCTTAAGAACATGGATAATGATTTAATATAAAATTATGTGACAGTTTGTGTGTCATTCATTTTCGTTTTCAAGTGTTCAGCATTATATTGTCTTTTTGGGGCAAGTATTTGTTCATTTGTATTCTTTTTGGAAATCTAAATTCTTAATACATGTTCATCTGCTTTCTCAAAATTCTGTACTGAAAATGAAGAAATGATACCAGAAGACAAGGAATATAATCTTTCTTTTATAGTATTACACTTAGATAATGTTGATTTTGGTCAGTGAAATAACAAGTAGATAAAAGGTGCAGTTAAGTTCAGAAACATCAGCAACTAGACATATAACAAGAGTAAGAAATAATCATTGCAGCTAGACAGAAAACTTTTATTTAAAAGTAAATGAACCCAGGAAATCAGCTAGAAGTTATTGAAAACATCTTTGCTTCATGGCCCAATGGTTGTTTAAACATGAGTCAAAGTGATACAGGAACCTGAACTGATGGTGCCATTTTTAGCCCATAATGTAACACCAGTGGAAGGGTGCATTTCGTTCAAGTGTATTACCAAATTCACTTATTTAACTTTTTATATCCACCCCTAGAAAATCTGAGTCAGTGTTAAGGGCACATAATCTGCTGCTAATTATATTTTGTATATTATTTTAATTCAAGCTCCAGTTTCAATATGTTAACATGAGCCCATTAATGAGAGAGGGAACCATTTGGAATCAAAGACTGAGAAGTCCTCCTACCTTTTTCCTAGAAAACTCTGATTGTTAAACACTGCATTCACTTCAGTAAAATTGTTTTCACTGTTCATATTGCTCATTTACATATTTGTCTATTTATTATATTTTCAAAAGTATACATTGTAAGTAATATATAAATCTTTGCTTATAAAACAATTCCCCAAATGCAGAAATACACAGAGCAAAACATGACACTCTCATTCCAGTTCCTCCTTCCACCCGATTTGTTGTCTCCTCCAGAGATAACTGTTGCTCTGGTGGTCCTTCCACGCTGTGTCTTTTCATATACACTTATGTGTGTTTGTCTATGTACACTTAAGAATTAATAAAATCATCCTTTGCAAAAAAAAAACAAAAATAGAGAACAAAGCACATACTAACAATCTTCTGGGAAAGATGAAGTCAGGACTACCTAGAAGAATTGTCAACAGCAGGAGAAAACATTATCATATAATTATTGGGAAGATTAAAGGAAAGAAAACAGAAACTACTCATATCAAACATCAGAGAAGGCAGAATTTAGTTTGAATCCTGTGTCCTGAAACAAAAACTTTGGAACATAAGATGGAGTACTTTAACCACTCTCCTGATAAATTGAACGTTTTTGAGTTACTCTAACACAATAAAATCCTTTTCAATACTTCATTTTATTTTAGAAATCATTTTTTTCAAATCTCAGTTTTGCTGCTTTATTTAAAAATTGAAATTCTGAAAGATTTTGTTGTGCATGAATCTGTCTCTCACTGTTTGGAAAGCATTTGACATTTTCTGTGATTTGAAGTGCATCAACATTTAAAAATATTGCTCCCCAAAGAAATTACATCTGTGATTCTTCAATATATTATAATAATAATAGCTTGGGGATTACCTAAACATATTACTATATAAACTTGTTGTTTTCCTCTTTGTAATTATTTCATTTTTTATTGTTGTTCAAGGACATTTGTCTCCATTCCCACCTTCCATTCTTACAAAATAGATAAAAAAAAAACACATTTTTTTTTACATTTAAGGAATGCCATGGTGAAGGATGACATGACAATTGACCAAAGAGAGGGTCTGATGAAAGAATTTGTGTAGGTGAGGTCAGAAGAAAAGAGACAAAAGTAACAAAACAAACTTTGATAAATGTGATGCTGTCAATCTGTGTTGTAATGCTGTTAAAACTTACAAGAAAAAACTTCACCCCAAAACAGCTCTTTTCATTAATTCCATGAAACCCCCAGTACAAGGAAAATGATATAATATCTGGAATTTGAAAGTGTGTGCTCAGCTCCATCATTAAAAGTCATGTGTGATGTTAGCTTCCCTCACAATTTACTCTTCTTTAAAGAGCAGTAAATTTACCTGGCAGAGCAGATGCAATAATGCACATACACAGATGAATTAGATAGGATTTAAATATGATTCATATGAGCAGATATTAATTAAAACAATAAGTATTTAAAACAAGTTTTTTAAAATATGTCAATTTTTATTATAAATTTAACATGCACATGTAAGTGAAGTTTGTCACTACATGTATTCACTTTCAAAAATTAGGTAATATTGGTCCACAACACTCATGGCATAACCACATCATCAAAAAACAGAGGTGATCAGAGCTTCGAACTAGATATCTTGTTCTTATCTACATGTAATATTTTCATTTTGTGATAATTACTTTGCACTTGAACATTTCTCTTTTGGATTAAGTCTAATGAATTTTACTATAATTTTAGTTTTTCTTTTGTGCACTCTTCTGCGTCTGGGTTAGAACATAAAGAGGATTATGAATTGTATAATTTATTAAAAAAACACCAAAACTACAGGTCACCATGACATATTTTTCTACATTGAAGTGGGCTTTATTTTCACTGAGTAACTAAGATAATGAAAAGCACCATTGTAAATACTTTCCTTAAATGTCTCTCACAACCATCATTTCTGTCAGATAGGTATGAATGAAATTCATTAGGACATAAGGATAAGGCTCAGAGTTATAATGAGAAAATTACCATGTAACTTAAAGAGTTTAATAATATAATATCAACCTTTATGAATTAAGGTAAACCCACTTCCAAAAATAGAACATTAATACTGGGCAGAATACCACAGAATCCTGAGCTCAGTGTTGAGACACCGAGCTTGCACAGGAGGAGAGGAATGACAGCAGCCACTTGTCAAGCTGAGGGAAAGGACTTCTGCTCACACCACTGTATCTCACCTGTGTAGCAACTCTCACTTGAGAGAGTACCAGAGCTGGAGTCAATCCTAGTCACCCTCAGGGGGAAGGCACTTTTCACTTATCCCCCATACACCATGGCTTCATTCTGCACCTGACCTCCCCACTCCCCACCAACAGAAATACTCAGCACATGGCCTTGATGTATTTGGATTTTTTAAGCTATTAAGACTACTGAAACCTTAGGAAATAAGTAGTGATCTGAAGTGGCTTTTACATTACATAAATAACTAAAAAAGCCTACAGAATTATTATTTTCCTCATTATATAAAAATACCACCCAGCTAGTGAATGCATCAAATATTTTCGTGCCTTCTATTGGGAAATTTACTGTTTTGGTACTTCATGGTGCTCTGACATTCTTTCATCAGAATAATGAAAATATGCACTCTATTGGGAGCATTCTCAATTTCCTTAAGAAATAAATGCAATGGTTTTTTATTCTAGGAAGCATTGTCGCTCAATTCTTAGTCTCTGCAGTCATCAGACTGTGATGAATTCACCTGTGCAATCAATAGGCAACAACTAAAGGGCTTAGTACTGAGATTTCATAACATATATTTGACCCATTATTTTAGATCTTACCTATTAAAATATTCTGCATACTTTCTGAAACTTCCTCTTACCTGTAGAACAAACAGCAAATGCATGTTTAGGTTCATTATAAATATGGTTTGTTTAGATTGCTTATATCAACCTATTCAACTTTGATAAAACCCACAGGAAATGCCCCAAGGGGAATATACCCCAATTACCTTCTGGCTTAAAATGGAAACATGATAATTTATTTAATAACAGAAAGTAAGCAGGTCTGGAGTACTATTCTACAGGTTGATATTTAGAAAATCAATAAATATATTTTTGGTTCTTTGATCAGCTAATACATATGCACACAAACAGTAAACATGCATAGGCAAACCTAAACACAAAATAGAAAATTTTAACATAGGTAGAGGGGGAGGCCCAGTAAACATTTTATTTTTCTTCAGTTTTCCAGAAGCACTCCACCTTTACCCAGGCTCAAGCAGAGTGTCACAAAAGGACAGTGACAGACTGATGTAGTGTGAGAGGTGCCTGAGGATCTCTGAAGCAGGTGGCTCATGCTCCTGTTAAGAAGGTCAGGCCTTCACCTGGAGGGAAAAAGTGCTGAGAAGAGTGTCAGTTAGTAGGGCAGGTACAGCAGGAAGGTGAGGGTTCAGCAGGGAGGGAGCTTCTGGAAGATGTAGGGCTGAGAATGTTGTTACACGTCTTCTTGGAGAAATATGTCTGTTCAGGTCCTACACCCATTTTTAAATTGGATTGCTTATTTAGGCTTGAGTTAAATAAGTTCTTTATGTATTTTGGATTTAACCCTTTATTGTAGCTGTTGTTTCCAAGTATCTTCTCCCATTTAGGTGGTTGCTTTTGTGTTTTGTTGGCAATTTTTTTGTTGCTGTGCAGAATCTTTTTAGTTTGATATAGTCTCATTCACTTATTGTGTGTCTTTTCTTCCCTTACCTTTGGGGTCAATTTCATAAAATACTCCATAAGAGTAAGGTCCATAAGTTTAGTACCTATGTTTTCTTCTATGTCATTTATTGTTTCAAGTTTTACATTAAGGTCTTTGATCCATTCCAATGTAAAACAGCACATTAACAAAATAAAGGATATAAATCACATGATCATATTAAGAGATGCAGAAAAAAGCATTTGACAAGATATAACATCCATTTATGATTAAACACTCAGTAAAATGGGTATGGAATGAAAGTATGTCAACATCATAAAGGCCTTACAGGACAAACCCTCGTCTCATATCCTACTCAATGGTGGAAAACTGAGAGCTTTCCCTGTAAGATCAGGAACAAGACAAGGATATCCACTCTCACCACTGTTATTCCATGTATGACTATGACTAGGTTTCCTCACCACAGCAATCAGGAGAGAGAAAGAAATAAAAAGCATCCAAATTGGAAATGAAGAAGTGAAGTTGTCACTTTTTGCACATTAAATGATTCTTTAAATAGAAATCCTGAAAGACTCCACCAAAAAGTGCAGAAACTATAAACGCAGTACAATTTTGCAGGATACAAAATCACTGTGACAATTCATTGCATTCCTATATACTAAGAATGAAATTTCAGAAAAAGACATGGAAAAAACGGATCCATTTGCAATTGCAAAGAAAAGAAGAAAATACTTTGGAATAAACTTAACAAAGGATATGAGGAGTATATACACACTGAAACTTACAAAGCACTATTAAGAGAGATGGGAGAAGACACAAAGAAGTGGAAAGGTATTGAATTAACATAGTTAAAATATCCATATTCCCCAAAGTAATATACAGATTTAATGCAATTCCCATCAAAATCTCAATGGCACTTTTTAAAGACATAGAATGAAAAAAAAATCATAAGACTTGTATGAAACAAAAAGTACCCCAAATAGGCAGGGCAACCCTTAGATAAAGGAACAAAGTGACAGGTAGCACACTTTCTGACTTCAAATTATACTACAAAGTGGCAATAATCAAAACAGAAAATTAAGTGAATGAAGCCAGTAAGTGAAAGACAAATACCACACGGTCTCACTTGTATGTGGAATGTAATGAACACAACAGTAACAAATGCTTAAATACATGAAACACAGTGACACCTGCTGGCAAGGAAGGGGGATGGAATATGGTGAAGTATTAACCAAAGAGCATTTATGCACAACACATTGGCAAGGACAACAATATGGGCATTGACTCAGGGAGAGGAGAAGGTGGGGTTGGGTGGAGAAGGGAAAGGGAGAGAAAGTGGGAACTACTGTAACAGCATAAACAATAAAAAATAAATAAACTTTAAAAAAAACACAGTATTGGCAGAAAAACTGACACACAGAACAATGGAACAGAACTGAGAGCTCAGAAGTCAACCCAAATGTGTGTAGGCTAATAATTTTTGACAAAGAAGCCAAAAACATACATATCATGAAGAAAGGAAAGCCTCCCCAATAAATGTTGCTGAGAAAATTAAAAAGCCACACACAAAGAATGAAAATAAATTACCATTTGTCTACATACACAAAAATTAACTCAAAATGGACTAAAGGCCTAAATGTAAGACTTGAAATAATAAATTTCATAGGAGAATTCACAGGTACTAAACTTATAGACATTAGTCTTCCAGAATATTCCATGAATATGACCCCATAGTCAAAGGGACACATATTGAAGGCCAACAGATATATGAAAAGAGGCTCAACTTCACTAGCTATTAGGGAAATGCAAATCACAACTACAATGAGCCACCACCTTGCACCTGTCAGAATGGCTATTATCAACAAGATTAGTAATAACAAGTGTTGGAGAGGTTGTGGTGAAAAATAAAAGCTTTCATTCCCTGCTGTGGAAATGTAAAGTGCTACAGCCATTATGGGATGCAGTGTGAAGGTTACTCAGAATTTAAGAATAGAGTTACCATATGACTCAGCAACTCCTCTTCTGGCTATATCTACATGAATATTTGAAAACACTTATTTGCAACAATATATGTGTCCCCTGTGTTCATTGCAGCATTGTGCACAGTAGCCAAATCATCATAAGAACCGAAGTGTCCTTTGACAGGTGATTGGATGAGAAGGTGTGGTACATCGGTACAATGGGGTACTACTCCGACAGGAGAAAGGACATGACCCTGCTATTTGTGTCAATATGAAGGATCTTGAGGATACCATGCTGAGCAAAATAAGTCAAACAGAAAAAGTCAAGGACCATATGATTTCACTCACGTAGAATATAACACTGAAAACAATAAACAAACAATTTAGAAAAACAAAAACTCACAGATACAGCAACAGTATGGCAGTTACCAACTTAAAGGGGGATGGTGTGTTAAAGGGAAAAGGGGTCAAATATATGGTCACAGAAGAATATTTGGTGTTGGGTGGTGAGCACACAATTCAATATGCAGATGATGTATCATAGAATTATATTCATGCAACCTACCTAATTTCATTAACTAATGTCACCCCAATACATTTAATTTTAAAAAGTGTATAGCCTTGTGCTAGTCTGTAGATTGGTGCATTGGGTCCTTAAGAGAAGTCCTCATGCAACTCAAATTTTGATCTTTGTCTCTGCCTGATCTCTATATTCTAATGTTCTATTAAACAGAATGCTACCATTATCTGTACACTGTCCCATCTCTGCTGCCAATAATCCTGGTTCGGGTATTCATATCTTCTCTCCTCTACTAAATGCCAATCATCTTAACTGTATGTCTCCTACCACTTAGAAGTGTAGTCCATTAATTTAAAAAGCACGGTAATTTTTATTAAATCACTGTGAATTCATTTATAGCCTATGTTTTCAGGTTATTTCATTATGTACTTGGTTAGAGTATTCTGAGACCAGTAAAGAGGTTATATTCCCAGAGGAAACTGAATTTCAGAGAATTTAAGTTATCAACCCATGGCACAGAGCTATTGTATATCAGAGCTAGAGATCTTTGTTCTATGTTATTCAATTTCTTTTCCAGTCTTGCTCAAAATTTTTTCCCAGTGAAATATCACTTTATACTACAGTCCAACGTGCATTTATGTAATCATTTTGATCATATTGCTTATTGTTCCACAATTATCCTCTTGTTTACTGGGTAACACAACAAAGTCATCTTGATACATTTTCTGTCCCAGAGGAGAATTAGTGTCTTTTCTTTGTGGAGTGTCCCTGTGGACTTCAAGAAGAGCTTGAGAACCTGGCATAAGAAGAGCCCAAATGCTTCGTGCTCATAGCACATCCTCACTGAGTGAGCAGTTCATGCCCACAGGTAAGAGGAAGGGTTTTCCATCATCTAAAAAAGCCAGGTGTTACAATCCTGAATCTCAAAGTAGATTATCTGCTTTAATATGTAAGTCTGAGGTGGAAATTCCTAGTTAACTTAGGGCTGAATTTAAAATTGAAGGACCAAATTTAGGGAAATATCAGGGAGACTAAGAAAAGCACAATACATTATGTCAATAAATTTGTAAATTAGAAATCCTATTTACTTTTCTTGATGGAAGATAACAGAATTAAGGTAATAGAAATAAGGGACTATTTTTTAAATTTATGAAAATTAGTAAATGAAAAATTACCTATCAAATAACCATTGGGTATATAACATTGTGAAATCATATTGGTGCTCAAAAAAGGACATAAATGAATTTAAAACTCATTTTGTTAGGTTGCTAATTGATCTGGAAGCCACTTTAATTTGGTTTTTTGAAGAAATATATAACAGTTTACTTGAACTTGTGGTTTTGTAAATGAATTCAGATACAAGAGGATGTTATTTTGCATTGTTTCTGGGGGATAACGTTCCAAATTTGCAGCATTTCACAATGAGACCATTTTATGGTCAACTGAAAAGAGTTTAGTTGGAACACAGAAACCCCTGGACTTGAATCCTGGCTGTGCTAGTAACTGTGAGCATGATCAAGTTATAGGTCAAGCTGGTTCCCAGTTTTCTCATCTATAAAAGGGTTTTGAATTAGTTTGCAGGTTGCTGTGTACAAAACCTAAGGTAATGCGCACGAAAATTCTAACACCCAGCAGCCACTTCATGACGTGTTGTAGCTGCTATGATAGTTCGGCTTTGTCTCAAGCTTAGTGTTTGTACCACCTTTCTCAGGGCTGGATGGTGACATTTCCTTTCTGACTGGGTGAGGGGTGAGGAGCTCATTCGACTTTAGTTTTCCAGAATGATCGTGTTTTTGATAAACTTTGAAATCTAATCTATGTCTCTCTAATGTCTATCCCTTCCAGTGAAATTAGTTAGATGTAAACACAATCAGTTCTAATGTCCTTAAACATTAGTTGACAAAATGCCTGTTTGAAGAGTATCCTCAATGAAGTAGATGAACCTCACACATCTTGTCTATCATCCCTCCCGTTCCCTACAGTGAGGAAGCTATTTGCTCTAATGGAACATAATTCAGATTAAAATATACCTTCATTCATAAACCACTACCTTGCCCTACAGATAAACTCAGAGAAATCGAGAGTTATGAGAATATTATTATGCTCACAATTATCAGAAGAATGTAAGCAAATATGTTGTTCTTTTACTGTTCTGCTTAGAGTCAAAATACAATGACAGAAATGTATTTTAAAGTTCTATCTTTTTAAGAGTCTTGATACCATAAAATATTGGGTCTCACTGGATATAATCTCATGAGAAAGCTATTTAAATATATCTTAAGTACCATATTGAAAAGCACATGTATAACTAAAAGAAGAATACTTAGCTTCTGGTCTGGTGATCAGTCACTGCACAAGGCTTTGAAGAAAAACTAATTCCATAACTCCCTCTTCACAAGTTGTAGTTAAATGAAATTTGGAAGCCATGTTTTATATGGATGTATCCTCACATAAAATAAACACACTTCAATATGCATTGTAATGCATCTCATAAATAAGCACTCCGGAATCACACCATGTTCATGTTGTTGAACAAGATATGCCTGAAAATTTGATGAATCTTAGTGATTCTCCAGTTTGGGGAAATAAGGTAACTTTTTCAAGGTTAAACTGTCACTAGATGCTAATCGGAAATTTTTAATACAAGGTTTTAGACTACAAACATAATGTTCTTAATCTTACACAATTGCATCATCTCAGACACATCATTAAGTAAAGGTTAGAGCTGTGCTATTGCTGAAATTTCTCCTGTGTGTAACAGTCAATGTGTATTTTGTAATGGATACCTTTTGTAGACTACACATTGATACATTTTCTAAAGTTGCTTGCACACTTTTTGTTGTTTTCACTGTGCTTCTTCTGATCTGCCTAATGCCTGTTTTGTCCCTGAATCTGTCCGGGCAAACATGGGTGAAAGAGAGGGAGGGAACAAGAAATTTTGTTAAACAGCAATAAATTTGTTGTAATGCCCAAATAATACACTAATACATAATTATATTATTCATTAATTTTATCTTACTTTGTTAATCTATTCAAAGTAAACTGCAAATTACTATAAGACATCTGTGTGTTTGTGTTCTCAAGAGTATAGTTGTCTGTATTTACACAGAAGTTGAAATTTAGTTTAATTGTATTTTTTTACTTTAGAATCTCTAAGGATTAAATGAGCATTTTGTGTAGGGGGGGCAGCGATTTGTATCCCCACATTTAAAAAGCTATTTAGTCTTCCATTTAAAGTATTTCACATGGATATGGGAAGACCTTTCTGGAAAATAAAAATATGCAGATTGTCTCATTTTCTTCTTGATGAGTGAGCATTGACAAAAATGAGTGTTCCCGGTCACATGTGTAAGTCACTGGTATGTCCCTGGGCCCATACACTGCGGTTTTTCACTCCTTCCATGTGTGACACGCTGAAGGGAAACAAGAGCCACACTCCCGAAATCTTGCTCCTAGATGTGGTAGATGCTGCCTTTCATTGTGTTTAAACTGTGAAGAATTCAGCCCAGGTACAGGTACGCTTCCCTTTTTTTATGTACTGTCTTCTTTTTCACATTTTGCTGAATGAGAAATGGTGTAGAGGCAAAGAGAAACATGCTAGAAATAAAACACTACCTTGTGGCTCTTGTTGTAATTTTGCTTTTATAACACTAGCTTTTATAAATGTTATAAGCTATTATTGGGTAGTTTTTGCTTTATAATAATTTTAGTGACTCCTTAAGAAACTGTAATATATTGAATCTGTCATGATTTATTTGTGACATACAGAAGTCTTAAAAGTGCACCCAAGCATTTTACAAGACCAGTGAGTATATCAATAGAAAAATACCGTACAGTGGCATTAACTTAAATGAGAAAACTATTGACAATATAATACACCGTGCAGTCCTAAATGCACAACTTGGTGATAGGTGTACCAGGAAAGAAAACTGAACAACCAAACCAAACCAACGTTCTATTATGACTTGTGTACAAGGTGCCTCCCCCACTGTCAGGAAATACTAGTGGAATGGATTCCAGTCAAAAGAAGATATACATGGTTTGGCGGGAAAAGGCTGGCCCAACATGACAAGTTGAAGTGTAAGTCTAATGTAGCTTATTTTCTAGTCATCTGTGAATAATCCAAAATAATTTTACATTTTTCTCATTTAAATACAATTCCATTTTATACACAATCTTGTCATATAAATGCAATTGCTTTCCTTTTAACAATTGTAAATGGTAAGGAAAGGCATCTCACACACAATGTAGGAAATCTACAATTCGTATTCAGATGTATCCTTTCTATTAGAATTTTGGATTAAAACTTCTGTATTTGTTCATCTTTGTGAATGTTAAAATGATGGGATATGAAACTAGGTGAAAGTAAATTTGAAAGAAAATAAATTGGATATTAAAGCACATAGGTTGAGATTTTTAAAAATATGACTAATTTAGCCAATCATTTAACCAAAATTTCTTTAATTTAACAGGGAAATGCATTCATTGTCCCCAGCTTCTTCATCACTGGTAATTCCCTCACCACCAAGGATTTTGTAAGCCCTTAAGAAAAAATTCAAGGGGATAAAATACAGTAGATGTTATTTTTAACAATACTGCTTTAAAAGCTATAAATAAAAATAAAATGTCACAGTTGACTTCAAATTTTGATTTACACAAGATTCAGATTAAAAATGTGACTGAAATCACTATGTTTATATTGACAGGATTCACAGGTAGCTTTGAGGTGCAAGTCCTTCTGTTTTTACTATTTCTGGCTATCTATCTTTTCACTCTGATAGGAAATTTGGGAATGGTCATATTGGTCACTATGGACTCTCGGCTGCACAACCCTATGTACTATTTTCTGAGTGTGTTGTCCATTTTGGATGCCTGTTATTCTTCAGTTGTTACACCCAAAATGTTGGTCAATTTCCTGAATGAAAACAAAGCCATTTCTTATTTTGGGTGTACAGCGCAAATGTTTTTCCTTGTTACATTTGGGACCACCGAGTGCTTCCTCTTGGCTGCAATGGCTTATGATCGCTATGTGGCAATCTACAACCCTCTCCTGTATACAGTTAGCATGTCACCCAGCATCTATGTGTCACTCATCATTGCTTCCTACATCGGAGGCATTCTGCATGCCTCTATACACACAGCGGCCACATTTAGGCTACCCTTCTGTGCCTCCAATGAAATCAGACATGTGTTTTGTGACATCCCTCCTCTCCTTGCTATTGCGTGTTCTGACACTCACACAAACCAGCTTCTACTCTTCTACTTGGTGGGCTCCATTGAGATTGTCACTATCCTGATTGTCCTGATCTCCTATGGTTTAATTCTGTTGGCCATTCTGAGGATGCGTTCTGCTGAGGGGCGGAAAAAAGTCTTTTCTACATGTGGCTCTCACCTAACTGGAGTGTCAATTTATCATGGAACTATCCTCTTCATGTATGTGAGACCAAGCTCCAGCTATGCTTTGGACCATAACATGATAGTGTCAACATTTTACACCATTGTGATTCCCATGCTGAATCCCCTCATCTACAGTCTGAGGAACAAAGACGTGAAAGAGGCAATGAAAAGAGTGTTTGGGAAAAATGGGTTTTTCAATAAAGTATCTTTTTACACTTAAAAATGAATTAAAAAATTGAGAGGTATGTTCTATGCCTCAATATTAAAAAAGATATGATGAACATGTGTTTGCTTTTCTTGCCAGAATGGTTATCATCAATAAATCAACAAACAGTTGTTTGCTAAGATGAGGAGAAAAGGAAACCCTCCTGCATGATGAGTGGGAATGCAGGTTGGTGCAGCTGCTGTGGGAAGCAGTATGGAGTTAATAAAAAATGTAAAGACGGAGCCCTGACCACCATGTCTCATCTAGTTGGGTATCATCCCATAGACTGAACAGTCTCCAGATAGACTCCCTGTCAGGGCCCATGCCTGGGCTGTAGGTTCCATCCCTGGTTGGGACATGTAAAAGAAGCAGCCAACTGATCCACATTTGTCATTTGCTTCAATGCTTCTTTCACTGCCTCTCTCACTCCCTTCCCCTCTCCTAAAAAAGTAAATAAATAAAATCTTTTTAAAATCTAGCTTACAAAAACTTAAAAATAGAACTGCATGATAAAGAAAGAATAAATGTTGATGAAAGGAGATATAACATGGGGTGATGAACACACAATCCAGTTCACAGATGATGCAGTATAGAGCTGAACCCTGAAACCTATATAATTTTCTTAAACAATGTCACTCCAATAAATTCAATGAAAAATATATTAACATTTTTAGAAATTGAAAAATATTTTTAAAATATAAAAGTGGAACTGCCTTAAGACCCAACAATTCCACTTCTGGAAATATAATTGGAGAAAACTAAAATGCTAATTTGAATAAATATATGCACCTCTATGTTTATTTCAGAGTTACTTAAACAGCCAAGTTTTGGAAGCAACCAAAGTGCTTATCAGTAAGTGAATGGATAAAAAAGTTGTGGTAGTTTACACAATGGAATACCACTTGGCCATTAAAGACAAACAAATCTTACCTTTTGCAGCAGATGGATGGGCATCAAGGATATTATGCCAAGTGAAATAAGCCAATCAGAGAAAGACAAGTACCATATGATTTCACTTTTATCTGGAATCTAATGAACAAAATAAGGTAACAAACAAAGTAGAAACAGATTCATAGACGCAGAGAACAGACTGACAGTTGTCAGAGGAGAGAGAGGTTGGAGGAATGGGTGGAAAAAGTGAAGGATTAACCACTACAAATTGGTAGTTACAGGATAGCCAAGAAAAGTAGATTACAGCACAGGAACTATAAGGTCTGTTCAGAAAGTATCCATCCATGTAAAATTTAAAAACAGAGACATTTATTGACAAAGATACAAGATACAAGAAACATTGTAGGTAGGACAATGATGTCTCAATCCTCCTCAAAGTAGGCACCTTGGAACTTCACACAATTCTCCCAGTGTCCATCAGCTGTCCCCTCATATTTTCCTAGGTCTCATCAATGGTCTGAAACCTCTTCCTTTTCATAGGTGATTTTAGTTTTGGGAAAGCCAGAAGTTGCAAGGTGACAAATCTGGGTGGTGAGGCTGAGTCACATGGGTGATTAGATGTTATGCAAAAAACTCTGCATGACATGTGATGCATGAACAGGAATCATCTTGTGATGAAGCTGCCAATCACCAGTTCCCAATCACCAGGTAGCCATTTTGATCATATTGCATCTCTCAACCAATGAAGAATTTTGATGCAGTACTATTTATTCATTGTTTGGCCTGGAGAGGTATACGCATGATGCAGAATGCTTTCAAAATCAAAAAACAAAGTTCACATGGTCTTGATATTGCTGCAACTTTTCTGCTCCTTCTTGGACCATGGAGAACCAAGTGACTTCCATTCGGATGACTGGTCTTTTGTTTCTGGATCATGACCCATGATTCATTTCTGGTTATGCTTTTCTTGAGGACATCTGGTTCATTGGTAGTGGTTTGAATCAAGTCATCAGCAACTGCAGCACGATGTTCCTTTTATTTTGGTAGCAGAAGCCTTGCAACAACTTTTACCACAACATATTTCATGCCAAGATCTTGTGTCAAAATCTAGATGCAGTAGTTTTTGGAATCCCCAAGTCAGCTCCTAGTTCTTGCACTGTCAGTCGCCAATCTTTGTTGATTGCAGCTCAAACACATTCAACATTTCAGGTGCTGTGCTTGTTGCAGGCCTCTCAGAACATAGGTCACTTTCAACAGATTCTCAACCATCTTTGAATCCTTTGTGCCTCACTTTGCTTTGTGCAACAGTCATTGCATCCTCCCCAAAAGCCTTCTGAGTCATCTGAGTAGTTTTTGGAGAGGAATGTTCAAATTTAAAGCAAAATTTGATGCAAATTCATTGCTCTACTCAGTCATTTTTTAATGAATTGGCCACTCAGAACACATGCTCACTCAATAGTGTCTACAATGCCAACTGACTAGTGCAGTGAAGTCATCATTATTCACACATGCACCTTCCAGTCCACTCTACTTGGCTGCCAGGTTACATCAATGTCGTAAACCATTCTTGTTATAGTAACAGTGGCTGGACTTTTTCCAGACAGACCTCAGTCAATGACACTGAGGTAAATATTTACAGGGTCAGGTGGGTACATGAAGCTGAAAGGACCACTCTGTCAAGTACATGATTGTCTAACCACTTTGCTGTACATCACAAACTACAGCAGAATAATCTTAAGTATAAATGATAGTTGAAAATTAAAGAAAAAGAAAGAAAAAATTGTGAGAAAAATTATAATGTAGCAACAGAAAAACAAATCACTAGAAGAAACACTTAAAGGAGGGAAATAGGTGAATAGCGGGGTGAGAATTCAAATAGGAAAAAAGAAATGTAAGAAAACTGGTGGGGGGAATATATTGTGAAAAGAGATGCTTTGTGTTTGTTCTGCAAAGGGGCTTTGGATTTAATAATTCTACTTTAGAGAAATATTGTTAGTGTTCAATGGTCTAGGGAGATTCTTTTGCTGAAATTAAAAGGGTTTTCACAAAATAAAAATAAATTAATAATATCAATAGTAATATTGGTGACTGTAGTAATCACAAAAACAAAAGGAAAGAATAAAGGAAAAAAAGAAAGAAGGAAGGACAACTGCTACTTAAAATTTTTCTTGAAGGACACATGCACTTGCAATGAAAGTGAGGTCTGTGGGCAGCAGTGCCGCAAATGAGCACAGCAGGTACGCTTTTCTGTATCTTGGCTCCTGAGTCCGGGGACGAAGGAGTGGGATCATCTGCATGGATATCAGAGGGCGGGAGGGGTCAGAGTAAAACAGAACCAGAGCTGGGTCAGGACCAGGCCTCTAGGGAAAAGCATCAAGATGTGAACTGGGGCTCAGTCGTGGGAAGAGTTCATACTGCACAGTGGGTGTGCCTTGCCCTCTGAATTGTGCTTATTTTTTGTCATGTTTGAGTTCAACTATGATCTTCATACATGTTCATGTCACTCTTTTCATATTGTGAAAATGAAAGAATGGATTCTGTTTGTGCTTTTGATGGAATAATAAAAGACAGTGAAATGCACCATCACAGAAAGCATGGTAATGACACCAAGAATTCACAAACATTACCTGTGGTCTCCAAACCACAGGCTGTACTTAGAATTGCTGCTAACACATAAACCTAAGGAAGGAGCAGAGTGCTTTGATCTGGGGTCAGATACCAATGATTCTGTGGTAAGTGTTATGTGAGCTATAGTTTTGGTGTCAATCAATGTATAGATTCAACACAATCCCTATTAAAATACCAGTGACATATTTCACAGGTATAGAACAAACATTTCAAAAATGTATATGCAACCAGAAATGACCCTCCATAGCTTCAGCAATTTTGAGAATGAAAACAAAGTAGGAGGAATCACAATACCTAATACCAACCTACATTACAAGGCCACTGTAATCAAAACATTCTGGCACTTGCATAAGAACAGACACATAGACCAATGCGACAAAATAGAGAGCCCAGAAATAAACCCATGTTTCTATGGTCAACTAACATTTCACAAAGGAGCAGAAGCATACAATGAAGTAAAAATAATCTCTTAAAAATAGTGTTGTGATATCTGGACAGCTACATGTAACAAAATGAAACTCAATACCAACTCACACACCAATAAACTCAAGATGGATAAAAGACTTAAATGCATGTCACAACTCCATAAAAATCCTAGAGGAGAACACAGTAAGGATAATCTCAGATATTCCATACAGCAATATATTCACTGATATGTCCACTACAGCAAGAGACATAAAGGAAAGAATAAACAAATGGGATCTGATCAAAATAAAAAGCTTCTGCATGGCTAAGGGAAACAGCATTAAAATGAAAAGAGAACCAACTGTATGAAAAAACATTTGCCAATGATACCTCTGACAAGGGTTTGATCTCCAAAATATATACAGAACTCACATGACTCCACTCTAAGAAGACAAGCAACACAATTAGAAAGTGGGTAAAGGACTTGAACAGAGTTCTCCAAGGAGAACATGCAGAGGGTCCAGAGACACATGAAAAGATGCTCAGTATCGCTAGCTGTCAGAGAGATGCAAATTAAAACCACAATGAGATGCCACTTCGACCAGTCACAATGGCCATCATAAACAAAGCAACACACAACACATGTTGGAGAGGTTGAGGAGAAAAGGGAACCCCAGTGCACTGCTGATGGGATTGCAGACTGGTGCAACTACTGTGGAAAACAGTATGGAATTTCATCAGAAAATGAAAAAAGGAACTTCCTTTTGACCCAGGTATTCCACTGCTGGGGTTATACTCTAAGAATGCTGAAACAGCAATCCAAAAGAACCTATACACCCCAATGCTCATAGCAGCACAATTTACAATAGCCAAGTGCTGCAGGTGACCTAAGTGCCCATCAGTAAATGAATGGATCAAAAAACTATGATACATTGACCAGATGAAATTCTATGCAGCAAAAAGAAAGAAGGAGCTCCTACACTTTGCAATAGCATGAACAGAATTGGAGAGCATTATGCTAAGTGAAATAAGCCTGATGGTGAGAGACAAATACCATATGATCTCACCTTAACAGGAACCTAATCAACAAGATGAACAAGTGAGCAAAATACAACCAAAGACACTGAAATTGAGAACAGGCTAACAGTGACAGAGGGGAGAGGAGATTATAGGGGAAATGGGTGAAGAGTTTACAGGAACAATTATAAAGGACACATGGACAATAATAACTGGGGGGGGTGGAAACAGGGGAAGGAGGTGGGAAGACTAGGGTGGTGGGAAGGGGTGGAGGGAAAAGGCAGAAAACTGTACTTGAACAACAATAAAAATATTAAAAATATAAAAAGTAAATAAAATAGCGGGCCCTTCTGGAAAAACTGATTCAAAGACACAAACAAAAAAAATATTTTTAAAGTCAACTCCCAAAAGAAAACTAAGGAAAAAGCTAGACTTTGGACATGACAATGATTTCATGGTTGTGATACCAGGACACAATAAACACAGTCATCAAAAGCAAAGTTAGTTAAGTGAGAATAAATGAACCAAAAATCTGTACAAAAAAGGAAAAAATGGAGTGAAAAGGCAAAGTACAGAATGGGAGAAAATATTTGGAAACCACTTGAACAGACATTTCTCAAAAAAAAGACACAAAAATGGCCACAGAGAAATATGAATACAATATAAGATCTGACACAATAAATTACACAGAAATAATCATAGGTACTAAACTTATGGACCCTGGGCTTAGAGAATATTTTATGAATTTGACCCCAAAGGCAAGGGAAATAAAGGCAAAGATATATAAATGAAAGTATATCAAAGTAAAAAGATTCTACACAGCAAAAGAAACCTCCAAAAAATAAAAAGGGAGTAAGCTATATGGAAGAAGATATTTGCAAACAACGTTTCCAAAATAGATTAATATCCAGAATATATAAAGAATTTATACAACTCAACACATAACAAACAATCCAGTTAAAACACGGGCAGAGGACTTGAACACACACTTCATCCCAAAAAATCATACATACAGACAACAGAAATATGAAAAGATGTTCAACTTCACTAGCTATTAGGGAAGTGCAAATCAAAACTACAATGAGATACCACCTCACACCTGTTAGAATGGCTATTATCATAATAAAGACAAAAATTAACAAGTGTTGGAGAGGTTATAGAGAAAAAGAAACCCTCATTCACTGCTGGTGGGAATGGAAACTGCTAGTCACTACAGAGAACATTATGGAGGTTCCTCCACAAAGTGAGAAGAGAGTTACCATGTGACTCAGCAACCCTTTTTCTGGGTATCTACCTCCAGTATTGGAAAACATTATTAGCAAAAATATATGTACCCCTATGTTCATTGCAGCACTATTAACGGTGGCCAGGACCTGGAGACAAACCAAATGTCCTTCGAGAGGTGAATGGATGAAGCAGATGTGGTACATATATGCAATGGAATACTACTCAGCCCCAGGAAAAAATGAGACACTGCCATTTGCGCCAGTATGGGTGGACCTTGAATATGTCAGGCTAAGTTAAACAAATTTGTCAGAAAAGGCTAAGAACCCTGTGATTTTACTCAAATGTGGGATATAAAACTGAATCTTATAGACACAGAAAACAGTATTGTAGTTACCAAAGAGATAGGAGTTAGGGGAGAAATAAAGGGATAAAGGGGGCCAAATCTATGGCGACATGTAGGTGACCATACTGCATGGCATGGGCCCAGCTCGCACTCGGAGATGCACAGGATCCATGCCCACAGAAGGTTCATCAATGGGGAATCAGGCCTGCAATGTGCCTAGGCCACTTTGAGTCTTGCTCTTGCTAAAAACCTCCCTCACCCTTAATTGAGGACATTTGCTGCAAAGTAACTTCCTAAAATCCATACTAAACCTTCCAAGGATGAGTGTAACCCATTCAACCTCTTTTGCCTTTTCATGGGCAAATACCCTCTTCTGTGATGTGATTAGCTGCATTGGCTCCTTGGTTTTCTGTAAAAGGCAACCACCTAAAGTGAACCTGTGCATAGTAAATGAGGACCATCATGTAATGTGCCAAGAAACCCAATAAAGGCCAGCCACAGCAAGGCCCAAGGCTTTTGCTCCTCTTGAGAAAAAAGCCATGCTGTCCCTTTTCCTCCCCGTAGTCCGTGTGAATGTCTCATTTTCTCCATAATGACGTGAACACTGTGGGCCGGTGTCTGCATCAGTGACAGAAGATGATTTGACTTTGGACAGTGAGCACATGATGCAATGTTCAGATCATGTTTCATAGAAATGTACACTTGAAACCAGCATAGTCTTATTAACCAATGTTACCCTGATAAATTTAATAAGAAAGAAAACAAAAAGAAATACATTAAGTATAGATGCAAGCAAAAAAAAACTTTATGTCACTAATCATCTGGAAAATGCAAATCTAAAGCACAATTGTACTCAGAGGCCAAAGGACTCTGATTACTTAATAAATATCAACATGTAGTAACTTATTCCGTAACCATTTTCTTTTTAATTACCAAGTAAGTCATCATGTTGCTCTCTTGAACCACAAGATAATTGGAGCATGTTTCCCTTGGGGAAATTCTACTAGTTTTTTTCATCAACAGTTGAGTAAGGGAATATAAATGATCTCAATTACTGTGTTCATAGTGTATCTAAACCCACATTTGCTGATACACAGGTAAGAAGAGAAAAATTTATGACACTTGAAAAATAGTTTATGAAGTGTGGCATAAAATTTTAAGGTCAAATGTTATAAAATCTCCAGCACTAAACATTTCAGTTGCTGCCTACTGCAACTATTGAATTTGTCGAGTTAAGTAAGAGTTTAACAAATTGAGTGTATGTTTTCATTTTTATGATGGAAAATGACAGATCAGATTAAAGCAAGAACAATAAAGAAAACATTAGACCTCTTCAACTACCTGGAGGCTTGTATTTGCTCTAATGAAGAAACAATCTACTATCCTTTATTTTCCTAGAATTTTGATACAGAATTCATTTTAAGATAATGCTATTTCATAATGTTTCTGTAGTCTTAATGTTTAAAACTCATAAATATACATCAGGAATGATATTTTATTTCACTGGGAGTGACAATAGGAGAGGGCAGCTACAGTGTGAGGCCATGATACTATAGGAGACAGTGTAACACTGGGAAATGTGCACGCACTCTGAGGGAGATGCAGGCTTGATTGCTGGCTCTGGTACTACTTAGCTGTGAGAGTTGCTAGAAAGGTGAAATAACCCCATGTGCACAAAGCTCCATTTCTGCTGCATGTGCTCAGTACATGGCTGTTATTTTTCTTTTGTTGCCCACTTAGTGTTTCAGTGCTGAGGCAGATATCTCGGAATTTTTGCCTTCTTTTCAAACTTTATTTTTAGATTGTTCAAAGTATCTAAACCTCTATTTTTATTTTGTTCACTAGTTTATTTTGTTCCTTAGATTTCACATATAAGTGAGTTCATATGATATTTGTCTTTCATTGACTGGCTTATTTCACTAGCATAATAATTTCCAGGTCCATCCATGCTGCCTCAAAAGGTTGGACATCTTTCTTTTTTATTGTCCATGTAGTATTCCACTGAGCTTTTTTATCCACTCATCTAATGATGGGAACTTGGGCCATTTCTAGATCTTGGCTATTGCAAATAACACTGATATAAACACAGTGGGTGCATATATACTAGTGAATCACTGGTTTGATACTCCAGATATATTTCCACAAGTGGGATTGCTTGGTGAAAAGGCAGACTGACAGTTGTCAGGGGGGAGCAGGAAGGGAGGGACTGAATGGGAGAAGGTGAAGGGATTATCCAAACAACAGACATGCATAACCCATAGACACAAACAGCAGTGCAGTGATAGCCTGAGGGAAGGAGGGGCAAGGGCTGGATGAAGGTGTCAAAAGGGGGAAAATGGGGACAACTGTAATAATCTAAACAATAAAAAATAAAATTAGAAAAATATTTAGAAGACTGGTTTTGCATTAATTTTAAAAGGCAATGCTTTGTTACTAAATTCTCCAAGAATCAGACATCTTCTCTTGATACCTCTAAGTGCTTTCAACATATTTTAATATTGACTTAGCTGTGCCCAGTATAGGTTTTATTTTGGCATCTAATAAAATGTAGCTGAAGTATTTAACACTGTAGTCTTTCACTATCTTACGCAAGTGAAATGAAGGTCACAGTAATGTAGCAAATGGAAAGGTGAGCTGTGTGGGTGGAGAAAATAATTATAATCAAAATATGATTTGTTGAATTTCATCCTGAAATAATGTTTCAGTGTGTGTCAATAATCACACAGCAAATACATTAAAGGGAGACAAAAATGAACTGTCTGGCTCAAGGCTCTGGTCACATATTTTTATGTGGTTAGGCAAAGTATAGTTCTGCGACCTAGTATTTGCTGATGTTTTAAAAATAAATACATCTGATGACAAAAGATCAATTATACAGTCATGTTAAATTTGCAAACAAAAATGATGTATTTAGAAGAAATTGTTTCATACATTTATTGCTCTGCTCATTTGATTAATGTACCTGGCTGTATACTATCATATCTGCTTGCTCATTCAAACATATTGCTATTTGAAAGAAGAAGGAACTTTGAAGAAAAAGCCTACACTGACACATGACATTTAATTGCGAACCTGGCCAATGAACACATACTTTGAGATCAAAATTTTTTGTCGTATGTCTTGCATCACTGAATTGATGTCAGGAATTGTATTGAGGCTAATCTTTTCTTGTGACCATTCTCATATTTTTTAAAAAATAGACTTTATCTTATACACCAAAGTTTACTTTTTATTTCTTAATTTTGTTTAATTCACTCATGGGCCATCATCCTTAAAAAAAACAAAACAAACTTGATTCATTCTTTTGGATGGATTCAAGAAGATATAATAGAGTTAGAAAATTTTTAGCAATTAACTCATAAACTGTAACAGTCCAGGACACATCTACTCTATAGAACCAAGCTAATTCAACAATTCTCTGTTTACAAAATTGTCAAGAATCAAGTTTATTAACATATTTTTGTCTCTCAATTTTTATTCCAATATTATACAATAAGTAAATATTAACATTCTCATTCTAGGAGACTAACTTAGAGCATTCACTTTACACCATTACTGAAAAGTCTAGTATGCTGACACTCTATTCCAATTCTCCGGACACTGATGCTACCTCATGTGTGTCATTGTCAAAAAAAAATTACTTTATTTTTTTAAATTTTATTTTATTGTCATTGTTGTTCAAGTACAGTTTTCTGCCTTCTACTCCCATCCCAGCCCACCCACCCAGTGCTCCCCGCCTCCCTCCCATTACCAACCCCCTTTAGTTTTTGTCCATGTGTCCTTTATACTTGTTCCTGTAAACCCTTCCCCTTTTCCCCTGAAATTCCCTCCCTTCTCTGCTCTGGTCATTGTCAGCCTTTTCTCTATTTCAGTGTCTTTGGTTTTATTTTACTTGTTTGTTTGTTTTGTTGATTAGGTTCCTATTAAAGGTGAGATCATATGGGGTAAGGGAAATTTATTTATTTATTTTTTAAAAGATTTTATTTATTTATTTTTAGAAGGGAAGGGAGGGAGAAAGAGAGAGAGAGAAAGAGACATCAATGTGCAGTTTCTGGGGGCCATAGCCTGCAACCCAGGCATGGTGCCCTGACTGGGAACTGAACCTGCTATGCTTTGGTCGCAGCCTGTGATCAATCTACTGAGCTACGCCATCCAGGGTGGGAAATTTATTTTTAAACAATCACCTTGTGTTTTAATGTGACTTAATATGACAACAGCTTTAAAAAAGCAGTTGTAAACTAACCAGTTGACCTGATGGTATTGGAAATGACATGGATTCACACACTGAGTGGACAGCCATGTTTTCCATTTAATTTTGCAGTGAGTGGCATGGACACTTGACCCACTGTCTTGTCAATGTCTTCTCATGTGTAAGTGGCAATTTTTACATTGCAAAAACATAAATATGAGAACATAGCTCATGTTCCCTAGTGTCATTCAGTCAAAGTTCTATTTATTCCTTTTGTAGTAAAGGAGTTGTAATTATACAGATATCTTTACATTTTTTTGTGAGGTTTCAACATGAAGAATGTCACTGAAGTCACTACATTTGTACTGAAGGGCTTCACAGACAATCTAGAACTGCAAATTATCTTCTTCTTTCTTTTTCTGGCAATTTACCTGTTTACTCTGATGGGAAATTTAGGGCTGATTGTATTGGTCATTGGGGATTCCAGGCTCCACAACCCCATGTACTATTTTTTGTCTGTGCTATCATCAGTGGATGCCTGCTATTCTTCAGTAATTACTCCAAATATGTTAGTAGATTTTCTGTCAAAGAATAAAGTCATTTCACTCCTTGGATGTGCAACACAGATGTTTCTCGCTACTACTTTTGGGACCACAGAATGCTTCCTCTTGGCTGCAATGGCATATGATCGCTATGTGGCAATCTACAACCCTCTCCTGTATTCAGTCAGCATGTCACCCAGAGTCTATGTGCCACTCATCATTGCTTCCTATGTCAGTGGCATTTTGCATGCTTGTGTGCACACAGTGGCCACATTTAGGCTACCCTTCTGTGCCTCCAATGAAATCAGACATGTGTTTTGTGACATCCCTCCTCTCCTTGCTATTGCCTGTTCTGACACTCACACAAACCAGCTTCTACTCTTCTACTTTGCGGGTGCCATTGAGATGGTCACTGTCCTGATTGTCCTGATCTCCTATGGCTTCATTCTGTTGGCCATTCTGAGGATGCATTCTGCAGAGGGTCGGAGAAAAGTCTTCTCTACATGTGGCTCTCACCTAACTGGAGTGTCAGTATTTTATGGAACCAGCCTCTTCATGTATGTGAGACCAAGTTCCAGCTATGCTTTAGACCATGACATGATAGTGTCGATATTTTACACCATTGTGATTCCTATGCTGAATCCCCTCATCTACAGTCTGAGGAACAAAGATGTGAAAGAGGCAATGAAAAGAGTGTTTGGGAAAAATGGGTGTATCAATACAGTACCTTTTCATACTAACTATTAAATTGAATCAAATTAAAACTAATGTTCATTGTCTTGATATCAAAATGAGTATTTGTTCTATTTATTAGTGCTTTTCTCTTCTTCTTAGACCTTTTTGTTTAAAGATCATAGTCATACCTCCACCTGTGCAGTTTCCACACAGGCTAAAAAAATGATTCATTTGCCTTTTAAATTATTCTCAGGCATACACACACACGCACACACTGATACTGACTGTGGTAGTTTGTCAGGCTGTCATAACAAAGCACCACAGACTGGTGGCCTAACAAACAGAAATTTATTTTTCACTATTCTGGAATCTAGGAACCTGAAAGCAAAGTAAAGTTAGGGCTGCTTTCATCTGAGGCCTTTTTTCTTCACTAGTATAGTATATGGCTGTCTTTTCCCTCTGTCTTCACATCATTATTTCTCTGAGTTTTTCTGTGTCTTATCCACTCTTCTTATAAGGAAACCAGTCATATTGGATTAAAAACCAACCTAAAGATCTCATTTTAATTTAATTATTTCTACAAAGACCCTATCACCAAATATAATCACATTCTAAGGTCATAATATCAACATATGAATATTGGTATATAGTGCATATATTTACACACACAGTCACTCATGCACTTAACATTTACTTTAAACTATAATATAGAATTTATTCTCATATTTCCTAAATCACATAAGTTCCAATCATTGTAATTATGAGTGACTTTATAATTCTACCTGACTATCTCGTGGAAATACCACCCAATCAATAACAGAATCAATCTCACATATTTCCATACCACTCTCCATGGAATCATTGGCTTAGATCACAGTTCAAAGCATTGTGCCCCAACCTTAGGTCAATGTCCTGGCAGCAATGCATAGTTCAGAGGTCACAGATATGTTTAAATTTATGGTGTCATTACTATGCTGATATGTAAGAGTGTATTCTTCTCCCTTTTAGTATTTCATCTACAGCGTGAACACAAAAACCATTCTTTAATTTTTCACAGAATACAGTGACTATGCATTAACACTTATGAAAATTATGCTTAAACTCAAAAGTGACAGAAGACAAGCACAATTCAGAGAGTTGGTACTTTGGCTGGCAGATTGGGCTAGTCCCACACCTGAGCCCTAGCCCGTCTTTATGAGTGAAGAAGAAAACACACTTCCACAAAATATTTGCTAAAGATCTATCCAATAGAGAGCAGGTATCTAGAATATATAAAAACATCTAAAACAAAATATAAAAAAAACACATAATAAATTGCCATACTCTTAAATAAATGTACACAGATGGTTAATATGTCCATGGAAAAGTGCTAAATAGTATCTTAAGTTAGGGAAAGAATTTCAACTGAACATTGCGATCAAATATATCTGTTAGAATGAGTAAAGTTTAAAACTACAATAATAACTGACAATATAAAGGTGTTATTAAGGATGCCGAGCAACTGGAACTCTCATCCATTGCTGGTAGGGATGCACATGGGACAGCCACTTGAGCAAACCATCTGACAGTTTCCTAAGATGTGAAACATACACCTACCATATGAACCTGAGATCTGATTCAGCCATTTATCCAAAAGAAACAAAAACATAGATGAGTACAATGACCTGGGTTCCAATTTCTATAATGGCTATATTCACCATATTTCCAAAGTGAAAGCAGTTCAAATGTCCAACAAATAGAGAATAAGTAACTAACTGTGCTACATCCTTAAAATGGGATACCACTCAGCAATTTAATAGCAATAACACTATTGGTATATTCAGGTACACAAATGAATCCCATATATTCTGTGCTAAGTGGAAGAATACAAGTTCAAAAGATGACATTGTGATTACACTGTTATCACATTCTGGAAAAGGTGAAAATATAAATATGGAGAACCCACTCATGGTTGCCAGACTGACTACACTGTGATATGATGGACTTTTTAGAATGGTGCAAATGTTCTCTAATTTGACATTAATTATACAATTCTATGTGTTTTACAACATTCATATAACTTGCACCTATAATTAGTGGAGTTTATTAATGGATATTAATATTTAATAACTCTAACTTTAAAAAACTAGAATATTTGCTTTGTAGGGGAGATATGACTACAGAAATGTGTAAGGGAGACATCTGAGTACTATCAATATTTTACTCCTTACTCTTAGTTTTCTTTATAGGATTACAGTCAGATTGTGAAAATTATAGGATCATGGTCATATGGTGAAAATTCATCAAGCTATACACTACATAAAAATACTTTTCTACATGTACATTTTCTTCCTTAAAAGAAACAAACCCTCATTTTGTTGCATATTTTCTAGTAAACTCAATAAGCCCTTGATACATAAATGTCCTTTGAATGTCTTATCTTGTAACTAATTGTCCTATTATTGAGAAAGTTAACAAATTTTTGCTATATAATTTTATATTGGTCTAAATTTGGGGGACATTTTGAAAAGTACAGTTTGTGATTTTTCTCAGTCTCTCTCAGTCTCTCTCAAACTTTGTCTTCATTTCAAATTGGTTTTTCTCCACACTTGCTTTTTTCATCTCTTTCTTTAACCATGCTTTCAACAGTTGCCACTCACACTCTTCTATTTTAATAAATTATTCCTGATTTATATATTTTTTTCATTTCTAGTTAATTTCTGTGTTCTCTTTTACCCAAGGTTCATTGAGAAATAATTGACATTTATCAGTATATCATTTTAGAGTACATAAAATAATGTGTGTTCTCATTACCCTGCTTTCAAGTCCTCCTGATGTCTAGCTTCTCATATCTACTAACATGTTTTATTATTCTGATAAAACATAAGAATTCTATTAAATTTTCTTTACTATTATCTTAAGATACCAAATTGCCATTTTAGTTTGCATGGGCATAAGTTTTCATCTCCTTTGGGAGTCCATACTAGCCAAAGTGATCTAAAGATTCAATGGAATCCTTACCAAAACACCAATGGCATATTTACAGAAAAGAAAGGGCTTCCTAACACTCTTGTGGTACCCAGGATATGTTAAGCAAAACCAAAACTGGAGTAATAACACTTCCAGCTTTCAGAAAAGATTACAAAAGTACAGTAATTGAAGAATATGGTATTGCTACAAAAACAGACATGTAGACCAATAAAACACAATAGAGAGACCAGAACTAAATCCACCCATTTATGGTCAATTGATCTTTGACAAGGGTGTCAATATTACATTATGGGGAAAGGATAGTCACTTTTTAAAAATGTGTAAGAAAACCTGGATGTCCACATGCAATGAAATAAAATTTGACCCTTATTTACAGCATGAAAAAAAATCAACTTAAACACTTACACAGAACACCTGAAACTTTTAAACTCTCAAAAAATCAAAGGAAAAATCTTGACATTGGACTTGCCAATGATTTCATGGACACACACCATGAAACAATAAGCACAGCCAACAGAAGCAAAATTAGTTAAGTGAGAATAAATACAACTAAAAATCTTCTGCAAAACAAAGGGAAAAATCAAAAAAGTGAAAAGGCAAATTACAAAATGGGAGAAAATATTTGGAAACCACTTGAATAGATGTTTCTCTAAAAAAAAAAAACAGACATACAAATGCCCAACAGAGCAATATGAAGAAATATAAGATTTGACACAATAAACTAAATAGAAGAAAACATAAGTACTAAACTTATGTACCTTGGTCTTAGAGAATATTTTATGAATTTGACCCCAAAGACAAGAGAAGCAAAGGCAAAAATAAATGAATGAGACTATATCAAACTAAAACACCTTTGCACAGGAAAGGGAACTGCCAACAAAAAAAGCAATCATCCAAATGGGAGAAGGTATTTGCAAACTACAACTGTGACAAAGACTTCATTTCCAAAATATCTGAAGAACTTATACAACTCAATGTCAAACAATTGTGTTAAAAATTGGGCAGAGGACCTACAGACACGTTTCCCAAGAAGACATACAAATGGCCAACAGAAATGTGAAAAGATGATCAACTTCGCTAGCTATTAGGGAAATGCAAATCAAAACTACAATGAGATACCACCTCACACCTGTTAGAATGGCTACTATCATCATGCAGACAAAAAATAACAAGCATTGGAGAGCTTGTGGAGAAAAAGGAGTCCGCATTCACTCTTGGTATAAAAAACTATAAGGAGGGTCCTCCACAAAGTAAGAAGAGAGTTACCACATGACTCAGCTACCTTCTTTTGGGTATCTACCTCCAATATTTGAAAACATCAGCAAAAGCATATGCATCCCTATGTTCATTGCAGCACTATTACTGGTGGCCCAGACCTGGAGACAAACCAAGTGGCCTTCAAGAGACGAGTGGATAAAGAAGATGTGGTACGTATGTACAAGGGAATGCTACTCAGCCATAGGAATAAATGAAGTACTGCCATTTGTGACAATATGGATGGACCTTGAGAATATTGTGCTAAACAAAATAAATCAGTCCTAAAAAACTAAGAACCAAATGATTTTACTCAAATGTGGAATATAAAACTGAAACTCATACACACAAAAACAGTATTGTGGTTACCAGAGGGGTGGGAGTTAGGGGAGAAATAAAGTGACAGAAGGGGCCAAACTGATGGTGACAGAAGATGATTTGACTTTGGACACTGAGCACACCATGCAATATTCAGTGCATGTTTCATAGAAATGTACACTGGAAACCAGCATAGTCTTATTAACCAATGTTACCCTGATAAATTTAATAAGAAAGAAAACAAAAATAAATACAATAAGTATAGATACAAGCAAAAAAAAACTTAATGTCACTAGTCATCAGGAAAATGCAAATCTATATCATGATTGTATTCAGAGGCCAGAGGACTCTGATTATTTAATAAATATCAACATGCAGTAAAGTATTCCATAACCATTTTCTTTTTAATTACCAAGTAAGTCATCATGTTGCTCTCTTGAAGCAGAAGATAATTGGAGCATGTTCCCCTTGGGGGAAATTCTCGTGGTTTTCATCAACAGTTGAGTAAGGGAATATAAATGATCTAAATTACTGTGTTCATAGTGTATCTAAACCCACATTTGCTGATACACAGGTAAGAAGAGAAAAATTTATGACACTTGAAAAATAGTTTATGAAGTGTGGCATAAAAATGTGAAGGTCAAATGTTAGAAAATCTCCAGTACTAAACACTTTAGTTGCCGCCTATTGCAACTATTGAATTTGTTGGTAGAGTTAAGTAAGAGTTTAACAAATTGAATGCATACTTTCATTTTTATGATGGAAAAAGACAGATCAGATTAAAGCAAGAAAAATAAAGAAAACATTAGACCTCTTCAACTACCTGGAGGCTTGTATTTGCTCTAATGAAGAAACAATCTACTATCTTTTATTTTCCTAGAATTGTGATATAGAATTCATTTTAAGATAATGCTATTTCACAATGTTTCTCTAGTCTTAATGTTTAAAACTCATCTAAATATATATCAGGAATCATATTTTATTTCACTGGGAGTGACAATAGGAGAGGGCAGCTACAGATGAGGCCATGATACTATAGGAGACAGTGTAACACTGGGAAATGTGCACGCACTCTGAGGGAGATGCAGGGTTGATTGCTGGCTGTGGTACTACTTAGCTGTGAGAGTTGCTAGAAAGGTGAAATAACCCCATGTGCACAAAGCTCCATTTCTGCTGCATGTGCTCATTGCATGGATGTTAGTATTTTTCTCCTCCTTTGCCCACTTAGTGTTTCAGTGTTGAGACAATGATATCTGGTATATTTTGCCTTCTTTTAAAGCTTTATTTTTAGATTGTTCCATGTATCTATGCCTCTGTTTCTACATTGTTAGTTTATTTTGTTCATTAGATTTCACATATAAGTGAGATCATATGGTATTTGTCTTTCACTGAGTGGCTTATTTTATTCAGAATAATAACCTCCAGGTCTATCTGTTTGTTATTTAGCCTTATAATCTCCAGAGCTGTCTAAAAAGGTATGAATTATTTGTTATCGCTGCATAGTATTCCATTGTGTAAAAGCACCACAGCTTTTTTATCCACTCATCTGCTGATGGGTACTTGGGCTTTTTCCAGATCTTGGCTATTGTAAGTAATATCGATATGAGCATAGCTGGGTGCATATATTCTGTTGAATTGGCATTTTGGTATTCTTAGGTTATATTTCCAGAAGTAGGATCGCTGGGTGAAAAGACAGACTGACAGCTGTCAGAAAGGATGGGTGAGGGGATGGAAGAAGGTGAAGAGATTACCCAGAGAACACATATGCACAGCCCATACACACAGACAGCAGTGCAGCGATGGCCTGACAGAAAGAGGGGAAGGGCTGGGTGGAGGTGTCAGAAGGAAGAAAATGGGGAAAACTGTAATAAAGTAAACAATAAAAAATAAAATACAAAACTGTAGTTTTGAAGTGGTTTTGCATTACTTTCAAAAGCTTAAGCTACATTACTAATTCTCTATAAATCACTTATAATTCTACATGCTTTCAATATTTTTAATATTGACTTAGCTATACTTAGTATAAATTGTATTTTGGCATCTAGTAAAATTTAGCCAAGGTTTTAACATTGTAGTCTTTCACTGTTGTTCTTACCCAGGTAAAATTAAGTCCACAGTAATGTAGCAAATGGAATGGTGGTGAGCTGTGTGTGAGTAGAGGTGAAAAATCACAGTCAAAACACAACTCACTGGATTTAATCCTGAAAGAATAATGTTTTAGTGAATATTGTTCATCACAAAATAAATATATTAATTGTAGACAAAGAAATATCTGGCTCAAAGCTCTGCTCACATATTTTTAGATGATTAGTTAAAAAATTAGTTTCAGGACCTAACATTTGCTACTGTTTTAAAAATAAATATATCTGATGACAAAAGTTCAGTTATTTTGGCATCTTAAATTTATAACCAAAAATTGACTCATTTAAAGGAAATTGCTTTATTTATTGCTTTACATATTTAATAGTCTGTCTGGCTATATGCAGTTATGTCTGCTTGGACACTCAAATGTATTACTGCTTTAAAGAGAAGTAAATTTTTAAGAGAAAGCCTAGTCAGACACCTAACATTTAACCATGAACCTGGAAACACACACTTTCAGATCTAAAGCCTATGTCATTTGTCTTCAACAGGCATATCTTTAAATTGATGTCAAAAATTGTATTCAGGCTGATCCTTTCCTTGTGACTCTTGATCATACTTCAATATCTACTTCAATATTGAAGTAAATGTTAATGTTCTCTTTCCAAGGAGACTAGTTTATAGCAAATCACTTTACAGTATTACTGAAAGATTTAGAATGCTGATGTTCTATTTCAATGTTTTGCACACTGATATGATACATCATATGTGTCAATATCAAAAAAAGTGATTTTTTAACCAGTCACTTGGTGTTCAATGTGATTTAATAAGAAAACAGCTGATAGCTGCAAACTAATCAGTTCACCTGATGGTTTTGGAAATGACATGGACCCATATAGTAACTGGACATCCCTCTTTTCCATTTAACTTTGCAGTGAGTGATGTGAACACTTGACCCACGGTCTTGTCACTGTCTTATCTGAAACAGGAAATTTTATGTTGCCAAAAATAATTATGAAGACATATCTCATATTCCCTTGCATCACACTATTGATTCACAACTATGCTTCTTTTCTTTGTAGTAAATGAATTATACTTGTATGAATTTCTTTATGTTTGATTCATGAGCGAGGTTTCAACATGAAAAATGTTACTGAA